>NW_005434611.1:0-98553 GCF_000315625.1 Guillardia theta CCMP2712
TAAGAAGCGATGCATTCGGGTTGATTTAAAGAGGACGAAGATTTTCCTGATTGTTTTCTGTTTGCCTCTTTGTTCCCAAATCGCTTGTAGGAGTATGCAGAGTGCGATGGTATGTGCTCTGATGACGCTACATTTTCCGTGTATCTTGATCGCTCCGCGTTCCTGCTCTCCTTCCTTTTCTTGCGTGCTGTATCCTATCGACATTGATCGACCCTTCCTGTTTCGTGATATGTCGCCGTGGATTGCGGACCACACGTGGTTCCTGTTCTTCTCCTGTTTGGCCGAGGCTTGATAGTTTTCGTTTTGCTTCCTTCGGTATTCTTGTAGCTCCTCCTGTTCAGGGATCAGGTGTACTGTGAGTTGGACAATTATTCTCTCTTGTTCCGACTCTTTGCAGTAGACAATCAGGTCGTCTTGTGACTTCCTGAGGCTCCGATCGCCCGTCCTCCAGAAATTTGCAGCGTAACATATTTCTGATCCTTTAGGTACCTTACCGACTAGCATGAAGCCGTCAGGGATTTCTTTCCTGAAGCAAGTTTGGTTCCATCCGATCATGATTGTTCCGGACTCGCATGCGGCGTGGCTGAGGTATTGCTCCTGTTGGTCGATCCATATTATTTCACGTCGAACCTCGTCGTCTTGCAAGCTGTCTGTTGCGGCCTGGATTGTCGGGTGATAGAGGGTGGGCCAGTTGCTGAACTGTTTTGTTTCAGCGAGCATCCCCAAGTGTTCTAGAAATTCGTACGACAGCGGAAGGCCTTGTTGTCTATCTCGGATTTCAGCCATGGCGGTGGTTAGATGTTCCCACCAAGCTTGCGAGTTGAGTAAACTGTTGTGTTTTTTGCTGATATGCTTAGCAATTTGCAGTAGGATCTCTGTCTTCTCTGGGTTCTTGGCGCCATCTTCATCTTCTTTCCTCGCAAATGGTGCCGAGCGAAGGGAAGGTTCGGCTTCTTTGATGTCTTGTTCTTGGCCTGTGTGACTTCTGGGCCGGTCCATGATTGCTATGTCGCCCTTGATTTTGAAACTTTCCTTACCTTTTAGGATAAGGTGTTCCTGTTGATCCAGATTGCCTAGTAATTTAGCCATGAGGGATCTTGTGTTTGCATGAGCTGGGTGTGGCCTTCTCTCTTCTGCTGCTTCCCGATGCTTTTTGGATGTCTCCTCCCGGTCCTCCTCTGATTGCGGGTGTGACTTTCGTTTTCGGGTTGTAGCACTATCCTGTGTGACAACCTCTCGTCTTTTCCTCTTTGTTCCTGATGCTCTGTTGACGCTGCTTACCCAGATGACATTTTCTTGTAGCAATTGCATTACGATCCCCTCCGCCTCCTCGCGTTGCCTTGGGAAAGGCCAGAGCTTCCTTGGCAAATGCAGTTCTTCGTCCGCGATAGGTCGTACATTGCGTAGCAAGGAGAATTGGAGTTTCGGGAGTTGCCTCCATAAGGCTTGGAAGTTCGTCCAGCCCTGTGGTCTGTTACAGTCGTTCAAGTTTGCCACCATATCCTCCATCCTATGAAGGAGGGAGATGCTTCCAGGTAGGTGACCTGCTTCTATATGGGCCCAGCTGATCCTCGTGTTTAGTTTTTCCGCCAGCCAGACTGCTAAAGCTTCGGGTCCCCGCACCACATCCCGCTCCATAGTTCGAAAATTCATTTCTCTTTGGAGCTCTAGCATTGTTTGACACCCCCATTTTACGCACGAGTTTCTGAGTTTAGATATCAGTCTATCTTGGATGTCTCCACCATGCTTACTATTCACTTCTCGTTCGATGTATCGTAACGCTGCTCTCCCTAGGATTGGGGCAGGATGAGGGACCTGCAGCCCTCCATTCTCTGTTGGCAGGTAGAATATACCATTCCCTGTACTTTTGCTTAGGCCTAACGCTTTTTTAAAAGCTCGTATCCACAGTTGATCTAATTCTTGTAGGTCTCGCCAAGTCCATCCAGTCATGACTGCGGAGTAGCGAAAGACGTTGAGAATTCCAACTTTCACCAGGTAAAATTTTTGCGCAGGAGTATAACTCGACGAGCTGATATTGTTGATCAGTTCTTTGGTTTTTTCAAAGACGTATGCTCGTTCTCCCCAAGTGAAAGGGCAGCCCTTTATTCTTCGTCTTTCTTCCTTCCACAGAGAGATGCGATAGCCGAGATATTTGAACGGTTTAGTAGCCGGTAGGGCTTCGACAGGTTCCCCCATGACCGTTATTTTGTTCGCACCAGGAACCTCTCCCTTGCGAGCATAGTCGAAGCTGGTTATCTCTGATTTCTTATTGTTGATTTGCAGTCCTGACCATTTGCAGAAGGAATCCACCACTGCTACCAACTCTCGCATTTCTTTCATCGTGTGTGCGATGAGTACCATGTCATCGGCGAAGGACAGGTTGTTTGTTGTTCCTGTGCTGCACTTGTCCAATTGCCTAGAGAGGATGCATAGCACCAAGTTGGCCAGTTGTGGGCTACTTGCTCCACCTTGTGGCAGCCCGATCATTAGAGGTATTTTCCCTGTGTTGAACTCGTTTGTTTGTATTTGCAGTTCGACTCCACTGTTGCAGGCTATCACAGTTCTAATGTCTTCAGGATGGAAGCCTAGGCTGTTCATTGCCTGCTCGACCACCTCGATCGCCACATTGTTAAAGAAGTTCGCAAAGTCCAGGTACAAGAGAATGAGGGACGTTTTGGCCTCTTCTGCTTCTTCTACGATCGAGATCAGTCGATGAGCCTGCCGACTTGTGCTTCTGCCTGGACGGAACCCCTCCTGGAAGTTTGTGAGGACGTTATTTGCTTCTACTGTCTTACTCAGACGATGCGCCAGGATTGCCTGAACTAGTCGAGTAAGCGTTGACATGACGCATATAGGCCGCATGTTTTCGAGAATGTGACAGAATTGATTTTTTGGCAGGAGGCGTACTCTCGCTGTCTTGTTGAGAACCTCTGCTTTGCCTTCTAGGGCCGCGTTGACTAACTTGCCAACTTCCTCTCGGCATGCTGGTGGCAGCGCCCGCAGCACTTCGTTCGAAATGAGGTCAAGTCCTGCAGCCTTTCGTCTCGGCGCCGAGGCGAGCCAGACATCAATCTCTCCCGGTGCCAGGGGTCTGGTGATTTCCTGTTGTTGTCTCCTTGAAAGCTGCACCCCCTCAGGCGGTGTGATCTGTCTTGGGGCCACGGTTGTGAACGACTTACATTTTGTGCAGTACGGGGTAATCCCTCCCCCTCCGATGGTCTCGTCGCTTGAGTCAGCCAAGGGGAGCATACATCCGATGTTTGAGCATTTTGAGCAGGTCCCTTGTTTCGTGCATGCGTTGACGCTGAAGAAGAATCGTGTATGGTCCGCGTCCTCTAGCTCTCTAACCTTCTGCATTGGGAGATGATCCGTGAGATCACGGTATCCTGCTATCTCCCATGTTGTTTTATCCGATTCTTCTAGTGCTACAATTGCTTTCGTGATTGTGTTTGCAGGTAGCAGTGATAGAAAGATCCAGTCATCTGTCCCTTCTCGCTCGATCCCAATCATCAGTTGCTGGTTTGCACTCCAAAATGCTCTAACGCCCCTCGTGTCTTCGCTAGATAGGGTTGCTTCGATTTGGTTGATGAGCTCGTCGGCATTGTCGACTATCTTGCCGAGCAGTCGAAGAGCCAAGCCTTTGTGGCAACGAAGGGAGTTAGGGTGTTTTTTCTTGATGTCTTGACTTATCATCGGTTCTTTGGGAATGAAATCACTCTTGCGTCCCATTGCATTCTGGGATTCACGGCTGCCTACCGTGCCTAGCCGTGTTTGCTGCTGTTGGCAGATCTCTTGGAAAACTTCGTTGTTTTGTTCTTCACATATCGTTCTGAACCTCTCGATCTTAGTTCGCAATTCTCTTTGTAATGTAGCTTCCGTAGGTACTCCAGTCGCTGGGCTTTGCTGTGATGCTTCCCTAAGTTTAGTCCGCAAGTTGCGGATCGATCTCTTCAAATCCATTTGTTCTTTGTTCGAATGTCGCCTCCCTCCCTTTCTGATTTTCACCTCCTTTAGTGGTAGAGAGTTGGCGAGCATCTCACAAATGTTACATTCTTGCGCCTTAGCTCGCATGTCTCGTATGTTTGCATCTAGTTGTTGCGCCCATTCGATCTTCTTCTCCTCCCACGAATCGCGATCCAGCACCCATCTGCTTTTAGGGGTTTCCCCCTTCTTCTGTCGTGAATTCATCTGATGCACTTCTACTCGTGGGATTAGCTGCGTCTCCTCGGACGTGAACTTGGTGTGTACTTGCACCACCAGGGCTCTGTGATCAACTGCTCCCCCTATCACACAGCCGTCGACCGTCCACGATTGAAGGGAGATGTTTGGAAAGTTGTCCTCGTCACTTGGGGGGTGAATAGCGAGAACTGCGTCGAGTTTGGCTTCTATCAGTTCTTGTTTGTACCATGTTGAGAAGGTAAATGTTGTCCCAGTCTCGCTGATCTGTTCATATGAGAGTGTACGGTGTGCGGAAAGGTCTGCCAGGAATTTCTCGAATCTCTCATCTGCTTTTGCGGTGATAGATGAGGGGGAATATCCTCTCCGCATTGGTGTTGTTGTGTTGGTTCTTGCTGCATTAAAGTCTCCGGCTATGATGTGTGTCTCTCTCGTTCCCAGAGCGAGGTGTAGCAGCTCTGCCCACAGTTCCCCTTGCTCTCGAATCGCATTTTCCGCAGGTACCTGATGGAGGTTTGTGACTAAGAAAGAGTTTTTCCCTGTTCCGACTTTGATCGAAAACACTCGGTTTCGATATTTCTTTTCTTTGTTGCACGCCTGGTGAGCGGCAGGGGAGGGTGACGGCGACAGGGCCGCATGTACCAGCGTTACCAACCTCAGGTCTCCTTTCCCCTTCTTCGCATTGATCTTTGCAGGCCCCAGGAAGATTCTGTAGCAGGCCCAGTTCTCCTTGATCATCTTCCTTAATTTGTTCTCGTCGCGGGCCGAGACCCTTACCTCTTGTAGTAGCACAACCCCAGGTTGGAAGGACTGGATTAAGTATGCGAGGATGTGCTTGAGAACAAAGTGATTGCAACCATTCACATTTTGTGAGATGAGGAAACCTGGGTCTGAGCTTTTTCGATGCATCTGCGCCCAATCATTGCCCCTTTGCTCCTCCTGCCTTTCCCCCCTCCGCTCCTTCCCTCTCTGGGAGGTTTTCTCTCCTGATTGTGCATTCTCCTCCATTTCCTCACCCAGATGTCTTGGTTGGGGCTTCGTGGGGGTCGCTTGCCGCTGGATTGCGATCGGCTGTACCTCCTCCTCAAGCTTTGTCGTCGAGGTCATCAGCCGCTGGATTGCGTGTGGCTGTACCTCCTCCTCAAGCTTTGTCGTCGAGGTCATCAGCCGCTGGATTGCGTGTGGCTGTACCTCCTCCTCAAGCTTTGTCGTCGAGGTCATCAGCCGCTGGATTGCGTTCGGCTGTACCTCCTCCTCCGGCTTTGTCGTCGATGTCAAGTTCTCTTGCACCCTCGCCTCCTTCGGCAGAGATCGCAGAATTACCTGGGCCGTTTCCTCCATCTTCTCCAGATGGGTGAGAGCTTCGATCAGTTGTGTTCTGGTTTGCATCAGCCATTCTTGCGGAGGTCTTAGTCTTGTCCTCGTTTCCATCGTTGCTAGCCAGTCTTGATTTGTCTCGCAGAGCAGTAGGGTGTGAAGGATAGCGAACACTCCGCAGTTGAAGTTATCTTCCTGTTGGAAGGCTGAGCACCACTTTACCTGCCATGGGGCGTTGGTCTGATCGTCAAAGATGTGTTCGATCACTCCGATTGTCAGCTCAGCCATTTCTCTTGCTCCGTGCTCCCCCGTTGTTGCAAGATTCCTCGCTCCCTCGATCCCTCGTGGGTCCCTCGTTGTGCTCGTTCTGTCCTCGCAGAGAGGGTCCAAGATGTACGCGCATCGCCGATCATATCTTAATGCAATTAGAATCCAGTGGTTGCTGTGGATGATAGTTGGAAACAGGAAGGTGTGTTGCTCATCTCTCAAGCTGCTGAGGTGAAATCTGTTCCCGACTCTCAAGCGGGACGCCTCGTCTCGCAGACTGGATATTACCCTTGGCAAGAAGATGATGTTCCGCGTTTGCTGGTCCTCGTGGGCTCTCCCTTTGCGTACCATGTGTATTGCTCGTCCTCCTTGAAGAGCCTTGCTCATCTCATTGAGAGTAACTTCGATCATGTTCTCGCATAAAAATCCGCTTACTCCTCGATTGTTCAGGGCAGTGATGCCAAATTCCTTGTCGCCTCGTTTGTCTGACCATGGGATCTCCTCGATCCAATCAAAAAAATACAGTGTTCTATCTACATGTTGCGTTTCCTTTGAAACCGTTTCCATCTCCCCCCCTTGCCTACTCCCGGCACTCCCCCCTTCCTCCTCCCTTCCTCCTCCTGTCATGATTCGGTTTTAGAGTTGAGAGGCAACCTCTCCCTCTTGGTTGCCACTCTCCTCTTCCATCTCCAGTCCCATCTCCTCCTCTGCCTTGCTCAAGAGAAACTCAATTTCGTCTCCCGAGCCAACGCTGCCTTGGTAGGTTAGCGTAGCTGTGAGAACTAATTTATTCAGGGCAAGAAACAACAGGTCAGTTCGAAATTCTTTTTGTTGTTTCTCCCCTCCTCTCCCTGTTGCTTTTGCAAAGGCTCCCTGGCGTCTTCTTGATGCTACCGTCTCCCACGCATGCTGCTCGCTTACTCTTGCAATCTTACTCTTCAAAACTTGCATGTCGTCGTCCTGGGTTGCCGAGGATGATTCCGCCCATTCCTTCAGTGTCGGAAAACATGCATTTCCAGGAGATGACAAGCTGTCGTACAGGCCGACGATGGCTCCATCGAGCCTGAGTTTGCAAGCTTGGTTTTCTGCACTCTGTCCCTGGTTGACAGTCTCCTCTAGAACTTTGTAGAGAACGATCGATAACTGTTTCGTACACGCCACTCATACACCATCTCATTCTCGATCCGTTCGAGATCTACCTGAGCCCAAAGAGGCTCTGTAGGGGGTTCTGTAGCGATCGCTTCCCAGGCGCAAAGGACCTGAGGATGTCAATCGCCGTTTCTTTTTCTGAGAAGCTGAGCACTAGATGTTCACCGTTCCAGCTGTTGGTCTCGACATCTTCTTTCGAGGAGATCTTGACGATGTGCTCAGCCGCTGACTCCTTCCAGCTCGCCACGATCCGTCTCAGTCCTCGAATTGTCATGCCCATAGAGAGATCCTCCCCGTCGCAGATCTGTTCAGCTTCCTCTCTGGTGAACCTTCCCTTCTGTGCTTTACTCTTGACCAGTACCTCATAGGTCACTCTTCGTGGTACTGCTCCTAGCGCGTCGGGCAAGAAGTCCAACCTAATTGGATGCTGTCTCGTTACCCTGGTGATTGCACTAACCTGAGTAGTGAACCATTTGAGGATTTTTTCATCTTCCGACATCAGTCCGAGGTGTATGCTTCCTCCATTCCTGTCGTCTCCCTCAAACATCCGTAGCGTGGTGCTCGTCTTTCTTCCTTCCACAGAGAGATGCGATAGCCGAGATATTTTGTCGTATCTCGTCCACTCCGGCTGCTGCGAAAGTGCGTTTGTTGGGCTGACCTTGAGGTCTCCTCTTCGTCTTGACCTCTAGCTGCATGCCCGCTTCCGGCTGCACCTCCAACACAGCTATTCCTTGTTGCAGCATGTGTTGACGATAGATCTCCGTAATCCCGGCTGAGTTCATGCCATTCATCTTGAGGAGGTGAGAGAACTCAGCTAGGGCCCCCGCCTTGCCAGAGTGCTTATCCTTCTGTGGCCTTATCTTGAAGGAGCAAGGATGCTTCGAATGCGCGTTCACCGCGCGGATCATCTTTCCGTCGATCCTGAAGTTCGTCTGTCCTTTCCACAGCAGTTCTGCTGCGTCGTTCAATTGGAGTGTTGCCACGACTGGGATTTCATCCACTGTCGGAATCAAATCTTTCTTGATCGGGGCTCTCCACGAGATGCATTTCTTGCCCTGCTCCTCGTGCACCAAGAGTCCTTGATCCTTCAACTTCTCACACAGTACCTCAACTTGTTTTATGTACTGGGTAGGAACTCCGAGGATAGCCATGGTAATCAGTTTACCACTCTCGGGGGACGCTCCTGAAGCATCGATGCAGGCACTCTTGTCTAGTACCTCCTGTTTGTCTGCGTTCCATGCAGAGACATACCACGACTGTCCTTCTTCCCCCCATTCTTTGATGGCATCCTCCTGGCTCCTGACTTCAGCATGTTTGCAGGTCTGTCGAATGGCTTCGGCTAAGGCGTTCATCGAGACTTCCTTGGACTGCAAGGCTCTGCCTGTCCTGCTCTGAGGGTACTGCCTGACGAAGTGTTCCAATCTTCGGATCAGCTCTCCTAGCGAAGGTGCTGAAGGCGTCGTGTCCTTGTTTAGGAACTGGGAAACTCGGACACGAGCAATCTGTTTCCTTTCCTCTTTGGATAGATACCACATGATCAAACAACCGTTTCTGCACAGAAAAATATCCTGTTCAGCACACTAGCTCGCAGGGATCCCCTCAAACTGCAGGGGAGGAGAGCATGTCTGTTACTCCAGCGGTCTGTCTGTTACTCCAGCGGTCTGTCTGTTACTCCAGCGGTCTGTCTGTTACTCCAGCGGTCTCCTAAACCCTAGCGGTCTCCTAAACCCTAAACCCTAAACCCTAAACCCTAAACCCTAAACCCTAAACCCTAAACCCTAAACCCTAAACCCTAAAGAATTTCATAGCTAAGAACTATTGCTCTTTGCTCAATTAGAATGCTAGAATGTTGCTCGGCCTCGTTGTGGGCTTATGCAATTTGATCCTAGTCTAAAGAGGCTACAATGCGAACCCTGCTTCTGAGGCGTCTTTCTACTCTGTACTTCTGCTGTCTTCTCTTGGCTTCCTCAGCCTCAGTCAGGAGAGTTGCCTCTCCTCACCTTGGCCTTCGGTCACCACCTACTCTACCTCCATTCAGCTTCCTCAGCCTCAGTCAGAAGAGTTGCCTCTCCTCACCTTGGCCTTCGGTCGCCACCTACTCCTCCTCCATTCAGCTTCCTCAGCCTCAGTCAGGAGAGTTGCCTCTCCTCACCTTGGCTTTCGGTCGCCTCCTACCTTCTCTCCTTACCTTGAGCTCAGCTCAAGCTCGGTACGGGCTCGCCCCGTCTTCTTCCTCGCCCTCGCCTTGCTCTTCCTCCATGTCTTCCTCTTCTTCGTCATCTTCCCTCATCTCCACTCGCAGTCGGTCCTTCTTGTCCACCTTCAGCGAGCAGGCCAGCACATGCATCTCTGCGAATTTACTCAGTGCTATGAACAGGAAGCTAAGAGATCGACGCTCTATGTCGTCGCTCTCCGCCTCCTGCTCAAGCTCAGCAGCTGCCGTTGCCCGTGGCGAGAACGCGCTGCCTCTCCTTGCCTTCTTGCTCTCTCCTTGCACGCGAGTCCAGCGCTTGCTCTGCAGCCACTTCCCCAGCTTCTCCTTGAGAACGTTGCGCCCAACTCCCTGCTCCTCTGGCATCTTCGCCCACTCTCCCAGCGACATGAACTCCAGGCTCCCCGGAGAGTAGAACGTGTCGTGGAGGTTGCCAACGGCCTTGTCCAGGACCAGCTTGATCGGCTCGCTCGTCCCTGCCTCGTTCAAAGAAGCTGCATCTTCGATGACTGCTGACAGCTCGCTGACGAGCTGCATGTCCTCTTGGCTTGACGGAGATGCTGCCTCCATTGTGATCCTCTCCAGGTCTGTAAACTCCAGCCACTCTCCCTCGCTCTCCTCCTGTCGCTGCGCTGCGTCGCTGGTGCCCCGCTGACCAGCCGCCTCAGAGTCAGGCTCCTTGTCGAAGCCGACTGCTTCGAGCTTGGTGGCTGCGCCTTCGAGATAGAAGGGCAGCTCCTTCATCATGCGTCGAGCATCCTCCGTGGAGCCGAGGAGGATGCATAGCTTGGACCCGTTCCAGGACTTGGTGTTCAAATCCTCCTCCATGTCGATGCCTTCAACGTTGATCTCGAGCCTGTTAGCGATCTCCAACAAGACTCTCTTGACTCTTGCGATAGACGTGTTGCCGCCGTTGCACAGCCCCTCCATCTCCTTCCTCGTGAAGCGACCAGATGCCGCCGTCGACTTGATGATGATCTTGATCTCCTTGCCGTCCTTGCCGCCTGCCTTCTTCTGCATCCTTGATGCCTTCTTCAACTTATTTCTGGACACAAAGCGATCAGCTGTCAACTCGACTGCGAGCGCCTCTCTGATCTTCGGGTCCTCGCTGAACAGAGTCAGGTGTACTCCCTCCATCGCTTCGCTCTCTCGGAAAGCTCGAAATGCTGTATCATTCGCCTCTGGGCAGCTCGAGGAGACGATCCACTCCACCTCCCTCTGTCTCCAGATGACGTTGGCCCCTACAGCGATGAAGCCTTTCTGACCTAAGCCTTTGTGGACTTGCTGTCCTGGCGCCCCAGCGACCAGCATGCCTGCCAGCGGCTGGAGTTGGACCGCTGCAAGGGACTGGCGCAGCAGCTGATAGCGATAGACGGCAGCTATCTCAGCCGTTGTCATGCCGCCCAAGGTTAGCAGGTGAGTCAGCTCTGCCAAGCTGCCCCCTTTGCCCCAGGGTCCTCTCTTGGCTCGAATCTTGAAAGATCGATCGTGCACGATGCTCACATGTACAGCTGTGAACTTGCGACCATCGATCGCGAAGTCCTCTCTTCCCTGCCAGAGCTTCTCCGCTTGTGCATTGCGGAGGAAGGAAACAGTCACCGGGATCTCCTCAGCACTCGCTATCTCGGGTCTATACGGAGCCTTCCACATGATTGCTTTACTCTCTTGCACTGAGTCTACGATCAGTCCGATCTCTTCAAATTTCTTCTTCAGCTTTTCTTCATGGTTGACATACACCGAGGAGATGCCCAGGAGAGTCATGGAGATGAAGGAAGTCACCTCGTTGCCTGCTGAGGCGGTGTATGTCTCGACCTTCTCTTTCTTGGCTTCTTCAATCTGCTGCATAAACCACTCTCTGGATGCGTCACTCCATCCAGCCATCGCTTCTTGCAGAAACTCACGTCGTGCCTGCTGACATGTCGAGCGGATGGCTTCTGCGATAGCGTCGGGGGTGCATCCCTCCACAGCCTTGCAAGCCTGGGCTGTCCTGCTGTTCGGATAACGCTTCGCGAAGCTCTTCACCCTCTCGACGAGATCAGCTTCGAGGACAGAGGCATCCACAAGTCCGCTCTGCGTGTATTGGCATGATCTCCGATACAGCAGGTTGCGAACATTTTCATCATACTGAAGAACCATACTTAGAAAGCTATTTGAAGTATACAAACCTCTCGCTTGCAGCTTCCTTGGCGCCCTGGCAGCTTCCCCTACACCACGCGTGCAGCCATGGTGCCTGAAATAACCGGCGCTGGTGCCTGAAATAACCGGCGCTGCCCTCAACCCTAAACCCTCAACCCTAAACCCTCAACCCTCAACCCTAAACCCTCAACCCTCAACCCTCAACCCTCAACCCTCAACCCTCAACCCTAAACCCTCAACCCTAAACCCCTAAGCTGCCTCTACTAGGGGCCGGCCCCTAAACCCTAAACCCTAAACTCAAAAAAAAAAACCCTAACTAAACCCTAAATCTCAATCCTTTCATGTGTCGGTGGTCTACTTGGTGTTGTGGAATGGCAGAACAAACAGGGATAAATGCGATGTTGAATCAGTGAAAAGAAGATCGAAACATTTGATGATGTCAACCCGCGATGACATCATAAGACTCTATGCCCCTTTTATTCGAGATAGCCCGCCATGGTCATTATCTGAGGTAAATTTTGGGTTTGTTAAACGAAAATGATCAACAAAGTAGGTCATAAAGACTCTATTTACGTCTACACTTCTTCTACCTACGAGGTACCTTTGTCCACATCAACGTCCAGTTAACAATTCTTGCCTCAAAGGATGTTGACTCTCGGCTTGTTTCTGGTTCTGTTGTTTCTCTTCTCCTCTCTGTCGTTGTTCTGCGATTACATCACAGACACCCATACATTGGTGGCGCAAGAAGCCAAAATGCCGTTTGTGATAATTATGGCGACGCTTTTAAAGAAAGGAATACATGTTTGTATCCGCCTTCTCATTCGTGCAGGTTTAGTCTCATTCTTGAAACTTACTGTTAAATGACGATACTAGGAATCTTCATCTCGTTCGGAGTTCTCAGCATCCGCACCATCTCATCAAGGCATTCCATTGATGAAGGCAAGCAACAAGAGAATGCTGCACTTGCTGACAAGACTGCTTGTTTCGTGTTCTAGTTGAGGTTGTTCCCGACATGCCAAGACCAGCTTTATATGTGGCGAACCATCTCGGGTACTAAAATGACTTGCATAACATGTGGGTGACTCTCGAAGCTGGCTAGAGATTCTTGTTCTTCTCAGTCAGGTCTATCAGCGACCAGATACATGCTTGCAACATGACAAGATTGATGAAGTTTGGCTGCACGTTTGTGGCCCACAAGTACATCAAAGACATTCCTTGTGTGGGATCCGTAGCTCGAGCTCTCGGCGTAGTGTTTGTTGGACAAGGTGATTTCATTTCAACCATGATGTGAAACAATAACAAGATAAAAGGTGAAAGCTCGAGTGAAACAGTCAAGCAGAGGATCCTTGAGACATATGACTGTATCATAAAGTTGTTACAATTGGAAGCGAATCCTTTTTCTGAACTTCACACAAGAAACTGTCCGACATGTCGGAAATGCTATCCGCCTGTGGTTATTTTTCCAGAGGTACTTGCAGGGGTTTGTAGCTTAAGGGCGCCAAGGAAGTGAGAGATGTGCAGGGAACGACGACAAATGGCCTCGGTATGCTGACCTTCCGCACAGGAGCGTTTGTATCATCGGTTCCTGTTGGTACCACAGATAAAGAGAGAAAGCAAACTGAGCTCTGATCTCCAGGTCTCTCCCGTTTGCCTTCGATTCGCTTCATCGCAACATTTCAATGCATCCTGGGAAACCATTCTCTTCTCCCACCATCTCTTACGTAACTTCATTGCACTCGCGGTCTGGATCTTACTCATGTGAAGGTACCATGACTCAAGTTCACAACAACATGCAGCTCATTTTGATGCCTCCAATCAAGGTTTATCGCTTCACCATTCCTTTTCGTCGCTTTATTGCACTGTTTGGAATTCATTGTGAATCAGGTGGCTAAAGATCCGAGTCGAGAAGAAGCAAGGCAGGCTCGATACTTTGCCGACATGGTGCCTCTGCCTGCTATCTGCTTCCCTGACACGTGCTCAGGTTCAGCTGACCATGAGTGACTGCATGCTGAGTCACTGGGGGCTATCGACACCAACTAGCGGGGGCAAGCAAGAAGGCAGGCAGCCCACAGGCTCAACTCTGTGTGATAGTTGCATCGCAGAAGCTCTGAGATTGAGCATGAACGAGGCGTCTCGCACAGCTGCCGAACGCGTTCCTGCGACAGTGAGAGGCGGAGATCCGACATTTCCTGTGTGGAAATTGAACAGGAAGCACAAGGTGAGATCGATTGCGGGCACGTGCAAAGACATAACGCAAGGCAGATGCTGTTTCATCAATGGGTGCTAGGGAAGAAGACGGACGAGGAATTGATTTCCGAGGTTTTCTGGAGGAGCAGCTGTTGAACCCCTGACAGCAGTGCAGTATCGAAGTCTCCTTGCAAGCGACAACTCGCTTATGTCAAGCTTGATTGGATCTTTTGACCTCTCTCCCTGATACCTTTCTTGCCCTTTGTCGACCATGTAAACTATCAACCGCTGCGGCTTCACGTCCTCCTCAACCTTACTTGGCATTCGTTGCTGAATCCAACACCAACTCTTTGACTTATGTGTAATCGAGCACCTGTTGAGAAGAACGAGCCAAGACGACGCCATGTTGCATCTACAATGGTATGAAAAGGAAAGCGCTTGAGCCTTGAATGTACCTGAAAGCATTCCATCGCCATCTCCAACGCCGAGAGCAAAGCTCTCTTCTTGTCTAAACCGTCATCCAACACAAACTCTAATGGCGTGTGAGAGAAAGACATCAACAGAGCAACAACTTCTACCTTTCAATGACGACAAGTCCAGAGTCCTGTGCAATGGTAATGACCAACAAGAGCACAAGCTCATGAATTTCACCTCTCAGTCCAGACGGGAAATGCTTTCTGTTCGATCGGGTCCCAACCAAACAGAATATCTGCACCGTTGCAAGTCCCAAGCTGGAGAGCATACATGAAAATTGTGAGAGTGGGAATACGAACAAACCGTATTATGAAACCAATCATAAACTGCATTCCTCTGCTCATGGAGCGATTGGCAATTCGCCTCTTTCAAGCGTTCGCAAGCATTTTGGTGATTGTTGAGGTCAAGGTATCTGCAGCAACCTCAGATCAAAAACTGAGGTGGGAAGGGGAGTAGTAAAAACAGGCTCAATCGAGGAACGATACTAAAATGATTCCAAGAGAACAGCAGGTGAAACATTTGACAAAACAAATCAAGGAGAGGTAAATACCCCGGGAGAAGCGAAAGATGATTCATGATTTCTCTAAGGGCACGGAAAATCATTTTCTTCTCTTCCTCTTCACAGGAAATTCGACTGATAAAGGCTCCTGAAGCTGCGCTGATCTTATCGGAACCTTGAGAGCAGCGAGGAGCTTCCTTCGTAGCAATGCTCAATCTTGTTGAGAGGTAATCGACCAGATGAATCTGCATTAAACGGAATGAGCGTTATCTCGTCCCTTGCGCTTTGCCCCAACCGCTCCCCCTCCTCCTGCATCAAGTTCCCAAACTCATTACCTCAAAGCATCCTGCACCAGCCACAGCAAACCCGTTTAAATGAACATCATTGACGCATCTGAGAGCATTTTTCATCACGCTGGAAATATCTGACATGGTTGACTGTAGAAGACAGTTTGAGAAAAATCGATGGATTTTGATCATTAATATTACCTCCTCTGGACAACACAACAGGATTGTGCAAAATGTTTTAGAGATAAGAGATGCATTGCTCTTGGTAAAGACCATGCATCTCCTCCCAGAAATGATCACCTATTGGGTTTCAACAGAAATCGAATCTTGCAACGACCATTCTTCACCTCGGACAATTTTCCAAACGCCCCAAAATCATCCTCACACACATCAAGAAGGATGGAACTTAGGATGTTTGCACCTGTGATGTCCTGCAAGCGCATCAAGTAAATCAAATCGTCTTGTCGCTGACACGATATTCTCTTTCTGCTCAGATATGGACACAAAACCTTGTCAAACCTGTAAGCTCTTCATATGGCGGACTGAAAGCCTTTCGAGGGGAAGTATTCCTCGTCTGAGACATTCCTCCTTTTCAGGTAAAACACATATTATCACTCGTCTGACACAGACACTCTAATCTTGTGTCACAAGCAAGTAGCTACCTGAATGGCTGGATCGATTCCTCGTTGACAAGCAAGGACGTGCACGCGACTGCGATGAAGATTCTCAACTAGATGTCGTAGATGTCTTAAAGCATCTTCATCTCCCTGCCCCTTCTGTCACTCGCTTTTGCAAGATGACATGGATAATTACGTTTTCTGAAACATTTCGGTGGCGCGAAAACTGAAACGCTCCAGTAGCTGCATGTTGGTAGGCAGAGCCGTCAAAAGGCTCCAGTGCAACGTCAAACAAAACAATTCTCGAGCGATCAACCTCGGCCCTGTGAGTCACTTGAAGCGTAAGGGGAATACGATGCGCTCAGTCTAACCTCAATCGAGAATCGCTTGGAATAGAAGCGTCGATGACGAGACCTTGTACTACTTTGGAACTGTTGCTTATTGAGTCAGAAGTTTGCTTATGTCATTAGATAGATCTGACGAAACCTCAAAACAGACAATCCAGGGACGGGAAATATCCGGAAGGAAGCTTTTTCCTCAACGCTTTAGCATCCTATCAGTCATAGAACACCAGGACGGGCATATTACCTTCTGAATGCTTCCATCACAAGATCAACCAGAAAACTGATTTCCCTCCCATTTAGACGAAAGCTTAACTTCGGCACCAAAACGGATCTCAAAATAGATCGAAGGAACCATTCTTGACGATGTTGATGCTTGCCATGGGTCAACTGAGCAGCATCGTGCTCATTGTTGAGAGGACAAGTCGAAATATTTTCTCCGCTCGCCCAACGAATCACCACGGGGCAGCTTGCCCAAGCGAAGTAGTCAAGTATCCACTCCTCAAGAGCAGCAAGAGCAATAGAAAGATGTTGTTGACGGATGTGCGATGACGAATCCCGATGAAGCAACGAGCAATCCAAACTGGACAAAAATTCTACATGGACCCCAAAAGATTTTGAGCCAGCAAGCGTTTCTAAGCGCTCACTCTCACTTAAGCTCTCACGCTCTTGGTGATCACATGGCTAGTGAAGTAAATCAATGAGGTCAAGATGAAGGGAGCAAACCTGACACGTCGACAAAGCCAACTCCAGAAACATCAAAATGCACAAGAGACCCTGATCGCGAAAAGATCGCAGATGACGGAGAATCAGATTCTGCAAGAAGACTGCAAAGGGATCGCTTGGCTTCAAAGCCTGCAACAAGACTCTGACCACGGATTGATCAGAGAAAGACTGACCTCAATCAAGCTCAAAGAAAAAGACGTCAGCTTCGCTTTCCCACTGCTACCGCTCAACTGCAGGATGAATTTCCGTCCTGTTGGACCGAAACTGTGTGAGGCGATGGAATGGAGAAACAAAAGATGGGAGAAGAGCCCTCGCGTCCTTGTGACGGGAACAAGCTGCACACCATGATCGTTTAAACCCATGCTTCATTTCATAGTACGTTCAGACGTTTCGTTGACTCAGCTCTTGCTCTCTCTTGTGCAGGCGCTCCAGGTCTTTGATCACCCCTTCTCGCATGAGCTTTCTCTCCTTGTTTTGAGAATCGTGAATGAAGTATACGACGCCAACTGTAACTGCTCCCATCACTGCGAACGCGATCGATCCCCCATGCTTTGTCAACATGGCTCTGATTTGCTGCCTTGTACCTCTCTGCTTTGCTGCCTTGCACTTACACTGTTCCTACGTCGCACAAGTTAGTTTCCAGGTCCTCTCGCCCTCTCTCTCGCCCCCCCTCCCTCTCTCGCTCGCTCCCTTGCTCCCTCCCCTCGCTCGCTCGCTCGCTCCCTAGTCTCCTCTGCTCTGCTCTGCTCTGCTCTGCTCTGCTCTGCTCTGCTCTGCTCTGCTCTGCTCTGCTCTGCTCTGCTCTGCTCTGCTCTGCTCTGCTCTGCTCTGCTCTGCTCTGCTCTGCTCTGCTCTGCTCTGCTCTCCTCTCCTCTCCTCTCCTCTCGTCTTCCATGCTCATCCCATCTCTTGAACATTACGTATGAGTCAGGTGTATCCCTGGGAAAAAAGGCGGACCGGTGTCCAACTTTTGTGCCTGAGGTCTGTAATAAAAGATGGGGACCTCTCACACATGTTTCACGTGAAAGTTTGCAGCAATGGCGCTACGAGTCGGTGGCGTCCCCGAGCACTTCAACCTACCATGGCAGCTGGCAAGGCAAGTAGAGATGCGACCGTATGATCATGTTCAATGTCACCATCATGAATTCAGTGATTACAACTTCAAAGGAGAAAGTGTAATCGGAGGAAATAGATCATAGAGTAAGAAGAAGTATGGAAACTAGATATTATAATATGATCTTTGCAAATGCACGACACATATCTGAAACAATCACGCAGAGAAAGGAAACTGTTTGAGCAGGAAGGATTGCAGGTAGAATGGAAAGATTTTCCTGGAGGTACAGGTGCCATGTAAGATCTCCACTGCGATGTGAGTTACGCTGACCCGGATGAAATAGGACAAAAGCGCTGAACGATGGAGAAGCAGATGTTTGCGTACTCCTGACTGAAGGAATTGTTAAGGACATTGTCTGCAACAAGAAGAGCAAAATAGTCTCTACGTTTGTTTCCAGTCCTCTTTGCTGGGGAATCCACACAGGTGCCACGCGGGTCCTCATGGTCTGCTCGATGACGAGAGGCGGCAGGAGCAAAACAGCAAGACGTGACAGCCGTGAAGGATCTCAATGAGAAGATATGGGCGATCAGCCGCTTCACCTCAGGCTCGCACCTCATGGCCTGTGAGCTGCTTGTTCACTCAATGCCGTTGAACTTATCCGCTTCCTCTAGTCGTACTGGCGAAGCAGGAGGGATGGGACACGGCGAGCCTCAAGTTCAAGACCGTTGGAGACATCAAAGGCGCGCAGGAAGCTCTTACTGATGGTGTTCCTGCTCCGATTGTTCCTTGTCTTTGTTGCTGACGGAGCGTGCCAGGATCTGCCAACGGCTTTCTCTGGGAGAAGTTCATGACAAAGCCTCTTGTGGATGGGGGAGTCTTCCGTAGGGTCAGTTAGAAGGGGTGGGGGGCAGGGACTTAGGCTTCACGCAGGTAGGAGAGATTCCAACGCCATGGCCATGTTTCGTGATCGCAGTGAGGAACGAGATTCTTCAAGAAGTGAGTTGAACCCCTTTGACGAACGTGACGTGACGGAGCTCCAGAGATCTGCAGACGTCAGGAAGATGATCGACATTGTTCAGAAGGTTTGCCAGGAGTTCAAGGCGGACGAAACGTCTCCAGCGTTGGTGGCACAGTGTGTTCAAAACGTGATCAATTCGTTACTTAATGACTTGTGCCGCCAGGACGTTTGAGCACAAATATGAAGACGCGTGCGAGTGGATGAAAAGCGTTGAGTGGAGCTCGGCATGTCAAACTGATCGCGAAATGATCCTGAAGGTCTTTCTTTGTCTGGCCTACACTCCCTGCTCGTGCTCTGTTCTCATCACTTTCTTCATCTCTCCTCCTCTCTTTTCCGATCACTCGCGGTTCTTGAAGCTGATTTCTTTCCTTGCTGCAGGTCGCACACACACTGGCAGAGCTCAACATCATCCAAGAGATTCCTGACGTATCAGAAATCGTCAAGGACATTTGAAACGTTTCCAGTAAATTTTGTATTCTTGTCAAGCTCGTGTCAAAATCTCCTGCAACGACTTGGGCATTGCTTGGCTCAGAACTATACACAAGTCACAACAACGATAGGATCGCTGCAAAGGCACTACCGGCTTGTTCGGAGCGGCTCGCACACCTGGCAGATGCTGGCAGCACTTGGATTTCGCAGAGAAGGAGATGTCTACGCAGATGTCAACTCCTCCCCGCATGTCGTCCTGCGATTATGCTCACCCCAAGTCGGTCTTGCTTGAGCAGTAGAGCGACTCGCCACCCGAACTCAATTTCTTCTTGTGCAGGACAAAGATGTTGCACTTGGAGAGCTTACTCTGTCGTGCCAGGGTTCAGAATCAGGTATAAGAATGAGGAAACTGGTTTGCGAAAGAAGGCGAAAGTGGTGAAGGGAGGGACGGGAGGATGCGAGAAACCTCGATGAAAGAACTGTCCAAAGGAAAACCACTCAAGCCCGAGACCGCCTAATCCAATGTCAACAAACAAACTCCTGGGATTCATCAAGCTGGTATGTACCTGATTTGCAGCTGGAATCGACTGCCACAATTGCGGGTACTCCGGCCCATTAATCCTTCCATTCTCAGACTGTACACTTACTCAGGCAAACATACGTCTCTACCAGTATTATGCAAGACCAAAAACAGAGAAACAGCAGCAGAAAGCAAAGACACCAGGGCAATTCACTATACCAGGATCACTTCGAGAGGGATGGTATCCTTGAAATAATAAATTCCAGTTGCGTTCTTGATGGCAACCTGCAGGCCCAATGAAGGAGTGGCTGGAGAGGTCTTGTCCTCCTTGCAAGTCATCGCAAGCGAAACTGTCTGACTTTGACCAACGGTGAGGGTTGGAACCTGGTGAACAATTCATTGTCTGCCAACATATGTACCACGCCATCGCCATCTCCATCTACCTGGAGTGCAACCGCATTCGTCAAACCAAAAAAATTCTTGTTGAATTGAATGGCAAAACCGCTCAGCGGACCAGCAGCAGAAATATTCTTAAACTGAAGCTCATACGAGATTTTGCCACCAGATCGCACGAGAATGCCATCTACAGCCATTCCTCCTCCCTTGTCGGCAGTAAGGAGAGAGTTCATCTTGGCGGGAAGAGAATGAGAACCGACCATGTCGACCGAGGGTGTGCTTGTGGGTTGGAATGAAAGGTCGCTCATCAGGTCCAGCAAATCGTTGACAACTGGCTGCTGGGCTTTAGGCTGTGACGGCGCGCTGGAAGAAAGATCTCCTCCTAGCAAGTCCATCACGTCCATCACCGCTCCAGATGTATTAGTGGACTGTTGGGTAGGTTGCTTTCTCGTCATCGCTGCAGGGGCGTCAGGTTTGGGTTCATCACAAGCACTGCACTGCGTGGAGTCGGCACGATTGCGGAGTGTGCATTGAGGGCAGTCCCATCCACCGTCGTCCTCTTGATCTTCCAAGCCCCAACCGCCAATCGCTGGCTCCTTGGCCCTGGAAACAGCTTGTCGTCCCGTGTTAACTAGAAAGCTCGAAGTGGGCTTGTGATATACGGAAGCCAAGCTACTTATCTGGTGGAGAAGCAGATCTAGAAGCTGGTTGTCAACTTTTTGCGGATCGTATTGCACCGTGGAATGTTCTGCCAGGACTATGATCTTTGCCTTCTCCGGGTCTGTACTAAGCAATCTCCAGTAAATGTACCCGCGATCTCGAAGGTCAGGATTGTTGCTTTTGGTCGTCGCTAGTTGCAAAATTTCTTTCACCGTCCCTTGCGTGTTGGAAGGTCGCTTGAGGAACAGCTTCACAGTAGCAGTTAGAAGCTGAAGCTGCACATCAACATCCAGATCTGCAAATTCCTCGATGAAAGCCTCCAACAACTCCTTTGCATTCTCAATCCGCTCAGCATATTGACCGATGATCCATATCAAGGCCCCTTTGGCCTCAGGGTGTTCCAGGCTGCCAAACAAAAGTCAAATGATTTCAAGTGACAAATTAAAATGAAAATACCTTTCAAGATTCTCACACAGTGTCCCTATAACGCTCTCATACTGATTAGGATACTTCCGAAATATATCCTTAATGACAACAATGCTTTCTTGAACCACGTAGGAGACCTTAGTTTGTATCAAATCCAGCAAGATAGCTACACATCGCTCTGCACATCTTTCGATCTTCAAAGCACATTTTCCAATCGCACGAACTGCCTTCCTAACAAAATCTACATCCACCTCAGCAAATGCATATTCTTTAAGTTCCAAAAGAACTTGCTCGACTGTTCTTTCGTTTGCCAACATGACCATCACATCCACCTTCTCAACCTTAACGTAGGTGGGATCATTGTACTTGCAGAAAAAAACCTTGATATCGTTTGCAAGTATGTTGGGCCTTCTTGAGCAGATCAGCTGAATGTTTCGCAAAGCAACATACTGAATTTCGGGCTCAGATGCCAGCAGAGTGACAAGAGGAGGGGAGAGTTTTTTGATGTAAGTCTTAACTGATTCAGCATTGGTACACAATTGCAAGCAACCCAAAACGACTTTGACTGCTGATAGAACAACTGCTGCATTGGCGTGCTGAAGCCTTGGTATGACCCGTTCAATAATGCTCTCTGCTTCCTTCGCGTCTGACGGACGGTAAGTCGAGATGGCATCCAGAATGTACACTTGACCCCACTCAGTGCATTCGTTCAAAGCGCTCAACAATTTCATCAAAGCCTCTGGCGCAAAAGTGAAGATGTCGCTCATACCGCTTGCTTCTGCAATCTCAGTTAAACTTGCAACAGCATTGGCCACTACAGTTGGATTAGGATCTGAGATCAAGCCAATGAGAAGGTCGAGAAAGCCTTGCTCCTTTACCAAATCAGGATTGATGTCATAAAGCTTCGCAACGCACATTGCAGCTGTCTTTCTCACGTATGGATCCTCGTCTTTAAGCGTCTTTAAGAGAGGATTTGTGAGGTACTCAGTGATTTGTTCGACGCGAATGCACCCCATAGTTCGTACTGCCAAAGCTCTTATCAATGGATTGCTATCTGATGCATCCTTTACAAAAGTGTTGACCGCCAAGATGGCTAGATCTGGCTGAGCCTTCGCATAGTTGATGAGATACAAGTAAACTAGTTTCTTCAGCTCCACATTTGGGGTTTGCATACAGTTACAAACATCGGGAAACAGCATGGAGACGTCTTTTCCAACAGTCATTGCAGCAATCACCTTCTTTACAGCTTCTTTCTGCTTTGACTTATCATTTGTGTGCAGTTCTTCCTTGAGTTCATGTATCTCCCCTCTCTTAGTGGTCTGAAAATATTTCGCATCCGACATCTTTCAGTTTGATGTGACCACGCCAGGACAATTGAGATTCTGGTTCTTCAAAATTCCATCGGATCTGCGTCAAACCTGTACCAAGAAAACGAGAAGAAAGATCATCAGATCTGCAGTCATGCAAGGGCTGGAATACAGCCAACAAATCATGTTGTGATTCGCAACCCATAAGTCGGAAGCTAATCATATTCTCATTCGAGTGCTAAACATTGGCAGGTGGGAAACTCCAGAAAACGAGTAGTCAGCCACAAAGCGAGAGCAATGTCTGTGTTCCTGAACTGACTAATTCACGACTACCTTTATCGAAACGAAGAATCGCCAATGCAAGGATGAAACTAACTCCGCTGCGAATACACGATTTTTATCATAAGCACTACTGTGTTGACATTCGCATGATCAAATATTGTTCCTACGTATCAGAAATAAGCATGGCGACTAAGGAGGCAGGGGTTTATGGCGGGGCAGGGGGGCAAATGCAGGAATAGGATAAGACAGATGCCACATCTTGGGAAGGTTGGGGAGTGAAGATAGGGAAGATAGGGAAGATAGGGAAGATAAGGAGACAGGGAACAGAAGAGGGACAGGGAGGATAGGGAGGATAGGGAGGATGGTGATGGGTGAGAGTTGTGAGCGGGGAAGGAGGAACATGAACTATAACATCTACTGCACAAGAATGACACAACATCAATCGCGCGCCGCGTATGTGGAAGGTGGTCGTTATATCGGTTACAGATCCGCTGTCATTCCGTTTCATCGGAGTTACAATTCTGAACATAGCGGTTATCTATCGTTACGTTTGCGTCATATAGGGCGCGGGCATGGGGTCCCTTGTGAAGCATGTAGCGCAAAGAGGCAGAGAAGCGAGCAGAAAGATGCAGAGAACCCTCTCGTCGCAACTCAGACCTCTAGCCTACACCACGTTGACTCCTTCCTTCTCTTCCGACTCGTTTTGCGCCCCTCTCTTGGTTCGGGGATGCTTGCCCACAAAAAGTCGCTTCAGCACCAGTGGCAATTGCAGACAATCTTTGTCATGTCCAACTGTTCCATCGAACCTTCTCCGCTGCTGTTCGACACTGCGCGGGACTGCATGTGATTGGCGTGCCATGTCCTCGTCAGGAAAGAGTGTTGAAGTTGGAGATGACTATGAGAAAGGACAGGATGATCCAACGTCCATTCTTGAAGTGCAGATGCCGTTTGGACATGACGAGAATGTGGATTTAGCCAAGCAGCTTGGAATATACAAGGTGAAAATGAAAGAAGAAGGCTTCGGAATGTTCTTATCTCACACCCTTTACAGGTGTATGAATATAGTGACGGAGATGCGATCTCCCGAATCACCATGTCCTTTCAAAAGGTTTCTCTTCGCCTTTGGTATTTTCGCCTTTGATTCCATTTAGAGGGGGAATCTTTCTGCAGATGTGCAAACACTTGAAGCATTCTGTGCAGCGGAAGCAAAGAGCATGACGCAACGAGTTGAAGGGTGCTCGATTTCTACTGTTGCATTTCCAGAAGATGTCACGAAACACTTTAACGATATTAAGGTTCTTCATTAATATTGCTCGTCGATGCTCTCCGTGTCCTTATGAATGAATGATGCTTTCTCCTCAGGTTCCTTTCCTTGCTCAAGCTTTTCGGACAAATTCAGATCGCATCTCTGATAGTCTGGTCTTCTTCTTCGAAACGCCAGGAGGTGCTTTCACTCTCTTCTTCTCCTTGTTCTAGTTTTCTCTTTCGCCGTGCATAGACTGCATGCTTATACCCCATCATCCCTTGTCCTCTGACTCTGCTTTCACAAAGGCTTCTGGTCCATTGGGTGGTACGTGCCGGCTGAACTCTTCTCGAAGGTTATCCGACTCAGGATTTATGTGACCTAGTGACAACTTGACGTGATGCCCAGGAACCGGATCTTTTCTTCTTCTTCCTTCAGTCTATAAAAGTGAAGCCAAGGCAGAGCGTATTTGCCCAATAAAATATCTGGGCCACTCTCTACCGCGAGTGAGCTCTGCACACCGTCACTGGCACGCCGCGGCACCACGGTGGCTGCGGCAGCTAGCCTACAGTGGCAGGCTCCGAGTCCCAGTTTCAGTTCTACACATCCCTTTGTCGGAGCATCTATGGCAGCGAATCATGGGCAGCAAGGAGCTTGCTGCAGACTGCATTGCGGGAGCCAGTGAGCCTGGCCGGGGCCCGCCGGTGACACCGATGGCCGCTGCACAGGCTGTGGCGGCCCACAGGCCCGGCCCGGCGGCGGCCGCCGTGAGTAGTAGCAGTGATAAAATCCGAGTCCCCCTCAGTGAATTTAGGCAGTGGAGGCAGCAGTGTATTCCTAAGTATGCTCTTACTTTAAACCTACTACAGGGGCTGTAGGGGCGAATTGGCGCCAGCGCGCGGGAAGGAGACGAGGAATGGGAAAGAAGCGAAGCTAAGCGGCGGGAGCAGGAGTGAGGCGAGAAGAGCATCGAGCATGCGATGAATGCGATGAAAGGTAGAGAGAAATCTATCAACAGCGTCAGGCTTAAAAGCATGAGTCGTCGATCCTCGGGGCCCCAACGGGCGCACAGCATGGAGGAGGATTTGGACGCAATTCTCACGGGACTTCAGCTATGCCCGGAGGTGGTCGCAGATGCCATCAGACAAAAATCCAGAGAAACATCAAAAGAGTCGTCACACTTGTCTTCCTTTCCGTGAGACTGCTTCTTCTCGTTCTCACATCCTACTGACATCGGAAGCAGAGATGAGAATTCGTCGCCCCAGCAGTTTTCAAACAAGAAAGCAGACACCAAAGAAGGGCAAGCCCTCGAGAAAGAGAAAAGCAATCCTTTCAAAGATGAAACTTCATCGTGGAAGCAAAGCACGAATGCAAAACTCCTCGATTTGATGGCTTCTTATGATCAGGGGCAAAGTAAAAGCACCAAAAGAAAAGATTCCGATTTAAAGCCTTGCAAAGTATGCAAGTTTCTCTTCTTCCAGGACAAAAATGACGGGCAAGAGGGTGTATGCACAGCATGCAGGCTGAAGGAGAAAACCGCGACAATGGTCTTGTGTCTGCTGTGCGATTTTGCGCCATGCTAACTGTCACGTTTGGCAGGTTGATATTGAAATATCTCAAGACTCGACCGCGGGAAACTGCACGCATATTGAATCCAAGTGGTTGCCATCATGCGACTCCGTTTCCGCGAAGAACGAAGAATATTCCTCGATGTACAAGGCGCTCTTTGTCAGACATACACTTTTCGGCTTTTTCTTTTTCGGTTTCGTGTTGCTATGTCCGTTAGTAACTGTTGGACGATGGTCCTACCTGTGGAGTCTGCCGAGACATTCACTCACAGCTTCTTCTGCGTCTTTTTCGTATTCTGCTCAGCCTCTCTTGCACTCCGAGGATGACAGTGAAGCAAAGAAGAATGCCACGGTTCAGGTCCTTGAGGTTGGCACTGCGCACATGACCTTGCTTCCTTTGTGATCCTGACATTGTTTCAGGCTTCTGCTCCCCCAGACGGCAAAAATAAGCGGAAAAATAAGCGGAGGCCTGAGGAATTGGTCGTGAAGCCAAATATCACTTCTAACACGCGCGGCAAATTCAGCGTCTTGAAATCACGTTGGTCAATCATACCAGTCAATGTGGCAAGACAGTTTATGAGATCTATCTTGTTTTCGTTTATGATTTTGGCTTTTGACGCTATTCTCTTTATTTAGCGACTGATTTGAAATATTTGGTCACTTCGTGTATGAATAAAAATTGCATCATGTTTATACAGCCTCTCCAGACCTAAGACCAGCGGTGAGTTTGAACTATACTGTCCAAGCCGCTGTTTTAAGGGGAGACTAACGCAGACCAAATTCAATTTCGCAAATCTTGAAATAATTCGTTACGTGAAACGGTTTGAAACATAAATATTTGTATTCTGAGAGCTCAATATAACATCCAATATCCAATTTTACCCTCATTTTCTTCGCGTTACAAGAAGATGCTGCCAAGGCGCTAGCTACCGACGCACAGAAGGACGGAGGAGGTTGAGATCCTCCAGTTTTCCTTTGCAGAAAGCAAGGCTATCATGTGTACTAACCGGGTTGTGTATACCATACCAAAGGAATCGACGGTTCTCAATGCATAGTATCCCTTGCGAGTGAAATAACGTGCAGCTCTGTACGACTCCATTCCTTTGATACAATGCAGTTTAATCAGTACTCCATCAATGGCACCGATGCATCTATCAAAAACGCCACGAGAATATTTCATCTTGAAGCCTGTGGCGATGCTTTGCAAAGCATTCGTGTCCTTCAAATCAGGATATCTGATGCGCAAGGGACGGTCACAATTCGAGATGGCCACAAGTACTTCATTCTTGCGCACAATCAGAGACTCAATGGAAGTGATGAATCTTTAAATATGAGCCACCTGCCAGCCATCTGATTATCATGGACAGTTTCAACTCCGCCGTGATACACCCATATGGACTGCCCCTCCTTCCATGTTCCTCTTTGCCAGTAATATCATTACGAATGAGAGACAAAAGATGTTAGAATGCAGTGCGAGACATTCGATAGAATATACGAAATTGATAGTCACTGAAAGTTCTTTGAAACTCGTACCAATCAAGCCTCTTCCTGCTCATATTCCTCTTCGTCCAGTTGCCGATCCTGTTCCCTTTCCGAAGATGTCTCTTCTTCTGCGGTGGACCTAAGGTCTCAGTTTCGTCACTGGACGATTCGGAAATGGTTTCTTCTCCATCACTGCAGGTAAATTCATAATCATCCGACCCATCATTGATGGGTATGTTATCCACCAGCGACATGCCCGTCCCGCCTTCCATGGCAGGGAGGGGCGACGAAATTCGGAAATTGCAAACGCATCGTTTGAAATTCAAATATAATGAACTTTTAGTTTGATTTCAATTTGCTTTTTCGACCTCGAGCACGAGTTGACTTAAAATTAGTACCAGAATGAAATTGAATTTGGTCTGCGTTAGTCTCCCCTAAGCCAATTCTGACCGTCGGTCGCATTGCCGCTTATAGTCCGACACTGATGACTGTGGAAAGTGCGGTAATCCGAGCCACTGACAGTGAGGCATCATGCCGCAGTGCGGTAGTCCATCCGAGCGCCCCCCGGCGGCGGCCGCCCGGCCGAGTCACTTGACTCGCACAGCGGCACTGTGAACTTGCCAGTTGGAAGCCCGGCCCGGCCCGGCCGGTGCCGGCCCGATCCGGGATGGTATTCGCCGCTTGGCTCGCGGGCAGTGCCCAGGGGGTGGGTGGTTCAAGCGGTTACTATGTGTAACGGTGGCGTGTTGAGAATTTGAAAATTCCAAATGTAGCCAAGCACAAGGCAAAGAGCAATGTGAACAGGCAGCGGCGAGAGTAGAAGATGGGGGCAAGAAGAACACGAGAAACCAGAGAATCTATGAACTAACATGGTTGACTTCAATTATCTCAGAAGATACGCAATGGACACTCTAATGCAACTGTTGTTCTTTTGGGGTTTTGATATGAACCGACAAGGCATGATTCATCAGAAAAAATATGAGCCATTTGTGAAGAATAGATGCCAAAGAGCTGTTGTTGTTCATGATTTCAGAAAATTTTGTTTCAATAATAGTATATTCATCAATAGATATGCAGGTTAATTACGAAATTTGATCATCTCTCAGAAACTGCTTGAAAGAAATGATGCGTTTTCAACCAGGAAAGCAACACAATTACAGGGTATCTAACATGTCGCAGGTGACATCAGATTTAAGTTTGTATTTGGAACTACCCGAAATCAGAAAGACACAATTTGTATGAAATTTGTAAGTGATGAAAGAAGACTTCTGTTTGAGAGAACTGACGCGCACTTTTAGCTTCGTGTTTTTTGAATGAGTTCTTCCCTTTCTTCATCGGGCTTTTATTCCCGCATGTATCACACTGACACTCAAGCAACGAACAAGAACAACAACTCCAAGACCGTCAAGGCAGCGCAAAGATCTGCTCCCAAGGGAATGTGGACCAAAGAAGAGGACGAAACTGTTATCCGCCTGGTCGAGCTCTATGGGCCCACAAGGTTATTCTCTTCGCCTCTGCCTGTCCCCTCCTGATCAGCGGATCAGGTGGGCGTCCATCGCTTCGAACCTTCCTGGGCGGAACGGGAAGCAATGCAGAGAGCGATGGCACAACCAATTGGACCCAGCCATTAAGAAGGAAAGTTGGACGGAGGAGGAAGACCGTATTCTGATGCAAGCCCATGCTGAGGTGCTCTGCCCTACTTGCTGCTCTTCCTTACGAGAGTCTCAGCTGGGAAGTGCTTGGGTGGAAATCTCCAAGCGTCTGCCCGGGAGGACCGACAACGCGATCAAGAACAGATGGAATTCATCGATGAGTGAGTGATTAGATGCCGAGCTTTCACTCATCTCGTCGCAGGAAAGAGATTCATGGCCGCGGAAGAGTTTGCCAAGAAAGATCCTCCGAAACCTGCAGGTTTATCTCTTCTTGCATATGCAAGGCAGCTGGGTTGATGGCCTTGCAGACACTTGCAGCAAAGTGAAGAAGGAAGACAAGAGAATTGAGGAGAAGAATTTGCCAGTAGCCAACAACAGGATCAACCCCCCCAACTCGAACTCCAAGGACCTCAAGGTCTCCCGCTGCCTCTCTCCCTTGTCGATAATTGATTTCTTTTCAGGAGTCGAATGTTTCCTCCAAGCTCACGACAACTTGCCGTCCTATCGCCGTGCTCAATGCGTCTTCTGTGCGATCGAAGCGGCGGAAGCTGGAAGACAGCGAGGTGAGAGGAAGACCTCTCTTTCCTGCTCTGCCTTGACATCAACCAGGTCGAGACGCTTGGGAGCATCTTAGGCTCCACTCCGAACCCTGCGAAAATTCTCTTCTCGCCGGAAGAGCACAGAAGCAGTTCCTCCTCTGCGCTGGACGACACCGTCATGTCAGACCAACCCACCATCTTCATTAAGAACGAGACAAGCTCCATTCACTCGCCGACTTCTGCTGAGTCTCCTTCTGCTGACTGTCGACCTCGTGAGTCGAAACTTCCACCTGCTGGTTCAGCTGATGTCTTTTCAGGTCAAATCTTCCCTCCCTCGGCAGAGAAGGACAGCAGCGACCTCGAGAACCTCACCACGCACACCCCGAAGTGTTCCTCTCTCCATCCCGGCGCTGGCTTTCTCTCAAGGTTCTGCTGTCTCCTCTCCTGACTGATCTCCTGACCTTGCCTCCCAGCGTGAAGCGAGGGAGGCATGACCTGTTCGAGGCCGGCGGCCTCTTCTCCCCTTCCACCTTCTTTCGTTCTCCTGTGGCCGAGAGTCCCTCGAGCGTAAGCTGTTATCCTCCTCCTCCTCCTACACCTCTGCACACCCGCACTGACCTCCTCGCAGCGAGCTCAGGCGAAGGGATCGAGGAAGAGACCGCTGGTGTCTCCCAGCGCAGGTGAGGGGAAAGTGGTTTGATGGGCAATTGCTGAGTGCGATTAGATGTCCGTCGCCCCATCCTCTTCTCCCCGTCGGAGGAAGTACCAGGAGCGGACCAGGTGAGAGGCGGGAGGGGAGGGAGAAAGAGGCTGAGGCAGCCGCAAGGTCCCATGCTTCTCCTCGCTGCTTCTCGACTCTGCACAGAAGCATTGAAGACTGCAGAGTGCGCATGATCCAGGAAAGGAACGAGTGAAGGGCCTTCAAGTTCAGAGAAATTTGCTTACGTTAAACAACATTCTTGATCGCTCCAATAATGTACACGCCTCTTGTTCTTTGCAGTCAGATGAAACCATTGCCCTCTCCCTGCTGCTTCAGTCAGTCATGAATTCTTGCTTTACTTCCCCACCTTGCTCGGTGAGCTTTCCACATCCGCTTCCAGGGAGCAGGAGCGAGGCAGCTCCAAGGACGAGCGGTTTATGTTTCCTGCAGCCCCGTGAGCGCTCGAGCTTGTCAGCCCTCCAGCTCTCACCGTCAGGGTCGAGGTGGAAGGGAACCAAGCTCTCGCCATGGCAGACCATGTCGAGGCCGCTCAGCTCGTCTTCAATGGCTGCAACCCCGTCAGCACTGGCGTGATGTTGCGCCTGCCAACTCTCACCAACTCGCAGCCCGAGCGTCATGTCGACCAGCTGGAGAAGAAGGTCAAGAGCAGCGAGCGGAAGGGACGGAGACCTTGAGGAGGATGTAGGAGACAATGAGGGACCAGATGGCAGAAAAGGCGACTCCGTACATCTGCAGGTAGATCTGCTTCGGGTTCCCGTAGAAGGCCCCGTTCTTGCCAGATCCCTTCCCGGTGATCTCCTGGCACGAGTCTTCAACTTCAGCTGTCCCACCCACCCGGGCTCACCTCAGTCGCGAAGAAGCCGGTCAAGATTCCTCCCAAGGCTCCTCCAGGCGCATGGATGCCGAAGGCGTCGAGCGCATCGTCATAGCCGAAGCGATGTTTCAGCTGAGCCGCAAAGTAGCAGACGGGCCCAGCTAGAAAACCCATGCAGAACGCGCCCGTGACATTGACGTAGCCTGCTCCGGCTGTGATGGTCACCAAGCCAGAGAACATGCCGCTGATGATGCCCAAGACACTCGGTCGCTGCCGACAGGAGTGAGATTGTAGCGACGAGGAGAAGACCTGCCACGTCGACTCCTCACCTTGCGGATCATCCACTCTGTGCACATCCACGTGAGTGATGCCGTAGCTGTCAAGGATCATTTCAGTATCTCAACATGCATGTCCAACTGTTGCAATCCTTTCACCTGCCGCCAGGTTTGTGTTCAAGACAGACGTTGCTGCCAGTCCGCTGACCTCTCAAGTCAGATTCCCCTCCTTCCCCTCCTCCCCTTTTCCCCTATTCCTCTTCTAACCTTTCTCCCTATTTCTCTTCTAAACTCGCATACCTGGTAACTCCGGTAGGTTGCCCGGGGTATCGTTCGCCCAACGCCGATCCTCCGTTGAATCCGCACCATCCCACCCAGAGCAGCGACGCCCCCAACACTGAAGAAGCACGGCGAGCATATCATTTTTCCCTCCTCCCCACCATGTGTCAAACTCACCTGAGATCAATATGTTGTGGTGGCTAAACACCTCCCTGCCGTACCCTGCTCGTTTCCCCACCACAATGCTAGACATCAGCCCTGCACACCCGGCAGCCACGTGTACCACATTCCCTCCTGCAAAGTCCATGACGCCTGCACTGTGCAAGAAGCCATCCGTCATCCAGGTAGAGTGTGCGATAGGACAGTAGACCAGCAGGTGCCACAGTCCGATGAAGACGAGCATTGGCCCGAACCTCATTCTGTCTGCAAATGCTCCGCTTATGAGCGCCGGGGTGATGATCGCAAAGGTGAGCGAGTAGACTACGAAGAGAGGCTCGGGGATAGACGGGAAGAGGGGATGGAACCCCGTTAGCTTCACCTTTTGCAGCCAAAACTTCTGGTGGCTTCCAAAAACTTTCCCTCCAGTGTCAAAAGCAAGGCTGTATCCAAAGAGAACCCACAGGATCGTTATCAGGCACGCAATGCTGAAGCTTTGCATCACGGTCGAAAGGACATTCTGAACGCGAACTAAGCCTCCGTAGAACATGGCGAGGCCGGGAATCGTCATCATGAAGACCAAGGCGGAGGAGGTGAGAATCCATGAGACATCGCCCGACTGGAAAGCTGGAATGCTGTTGCTGGTGGAGATGTTCTTTTGCAGCTGAGAAATGGTGCTCTCCAGCGCTTTGATCTTCTCTAGGATCAGGTCACTGTCTCGGAGCGAAGACTTGGCATTGGGAAACTCCTTCGATTTGACGGCTTCCACGCTTGCTCTCAATGCCGGAGATTGTGGTTTCACCTTCCAATCCACTTGTCCTTCAGCACTACACGAGACCAAGAAGATGACAACGGAAAAATACTTGAGAACGCAGTACAAAAACCGTGGCATGCTTAGATTTTTCATGTCGCGAACACCACAACTGTCTTGTTGGAAATCAAACTCATTGCGACAAGTTGGCGAGGCTCTGAGAAATGGGAAAAAAAGTTAGATGTGATAGATGATATCAGACTCGCATTGCAAATGAACGATCATTATTCAACGCAGCCTGCGGATTCCGGTCTGTTCTTGCTTTTCAGATGTTTGAGACGGTAGCAACAAAGCGAGATGAATGTCACACTTCACAGGAAGGAAAGAAATTGAAATAGTGGCTAGTATGCAGCGTGTTGGGTATGAAGGTCGAGGTTCAGTCCGAAGATTCAACAGCATTCAGTGTGAGGAGCTAGCTATGGTTTGAATGTAACTACCTCAATAGTTGCAATGATGCCAGGGAGAGCTATAGACAGTCACCAACATGGTTATGGTCAAAAATGGGTTAATACATCAAAATTCTGAGCAGGGAGGACGTCAAGTAATGGAAAGATGGCCAGTGATGAGGAAGAAACATGATGGACGAGGGATGGAGGGACTGAGTGTAGGATGAAAGGAGGAAGAAATGACAGAGAAAGATGGGGAAACAATCAAGCAAAATGTAAGCGGTGGAGAGAGGTGGAGAGAGGTGGAGAGAGGTGGAGAGAGGTGGAGAGAGGTGGAGAGAGGTGGAGAGAGGTGGAGAGAGGTGGAGAGAGGTGGAGAGAGGTGGAGAGAGGTGGAGAGAGGTGGAGAGAGGTGGAGAGAGGTGGAGAGAGGTGGAGAGAGGTGGAGAGAGGTGGAGAGAGGTGGAGAGAGGTGGAGAGAGGTGGAGAGAGGTGGAGAGAGGTGGAGAGAGGTGGAGAGAGGAGAGTGAGAAGAGTGAGGGGAGTGAGGAGAGTGAGGGATACTGGACAGCACGGGGAGGGTTGAAGGCATCACGATCACGCGCTTGCTCCCTGCTCTCCCCTTCACTAGCGGCTAGCAATCTCCAGGATTGGGGGATGCTGGTCTAGTCAATAGGGGGTAGGGTGGGATCAGTACGGGTACATTCATCTGGTTTTAATACGACCCGGGTACTTGTAGTGCAATAAGGTCTATTCAGGTGGGTCCGAGGTAGACCCCGTGGGTCCAATGTTAACCCAACAATAGGGATCGAACTGGTTGTGATAGGTGGGTGGTATGTTATTTGGAGCTAGAACCATTTAGTTAATAAACAATTCTGTACAACATATTACGATTATAAGTATAATAATAATGTTAAATAAAAATGGTACAGTTATATAAATGAATATATTCTGTTTATAGGTACGAAATATCCATACCTCGTCTTATCGATCACGATCCCTCGAGCTTGATGTCGAACTGATTTTGTTTCACCTACGTACTGGCCGGATACTTCGGTCATTGCCGGGCCAACCTCAGTGGGCGGCTGCCAGTGAGCGCCGGCCGGGCCCGGGGCATCTGATCCTGGGCCGCGCCTTTGCCACCGTGCCGTGACGGTTTCCGACAGTGCCGCAAGTATTACTGCTTGAAGAGTACGGTACTGTAACTTGTGACGCCGCTAGTCTCACGCCGGTCCTCAGCCACGGTGCCGCGAAGCCCGGGCCTGAGTCGCTCTACTAGGCGGCCGGGCTACCGTACTCGACGGTGACCGCCCCGTATCACCGTGGCACCGTCACTGCCTCAGTGACAGTGTACGGTCGCCGTCGCCGGACTCGGTGACTCCGCCCCCCGCGGCGGCGCGTTGGCAACCCGGTTGAACCGGGTGAAGTCACTGAACTCAGTTCTGAATCGCCGCGGCCAGCCTGACGGTGCCGCCGGCCTAGCGGCGCGCCTACTCAGTGAGTAGTAGACAAGTTTGTTAGAGTGGCCGCGCGACCGGGCCGTACCGTACTGCAGTGCACAGCGGCATCATCCCGCCGCGATCTCGCCGCCCGGCCGGCCCGGGCCCTGGGGCCCGCCCCGCGGCAATGTTGGCAGGCGACCGTGACCGTATAGTACGGCGGATCCGCCGCCGGGGCCCGGCAGCGGATGCAGTTCAATTCTTCAACTTTTGGCAAGTCCGAATCATGTTTCAAGTGTCACAGTGTGCAGTGCTGTCACGGTGGGCCGCGCTCCGAGGCTCAGTCCCGGCCGCAACTTAGAAGCCGGCGGCGCCGCGCCCTGGCACTCACGGTCGGCCCCGGCGTACGGCACTGAGCTGGCGGCGCGGCCCGGCCCGCCGGCCTGCCGGGGGGGGCCGGTCAGCCATCATTCAAGCTCGCCGAATGTTTTCCCGGATTTGCCTACTGTGATGGGGTCCACATTTGATGGGACGAGTGAGAGAGAGGAAGCCGGGGAAGAATGGCAGTCAGTGAGGCAGAACTCAAGATTGCTTGAAGCAATGCTAGTCCAGCTGTCACAGAGTGCATGCCCGGATAAATGGAGACTGATTGTGATGTACAGGTTTCCATCCCTTGTCTCTGACCTCATCCTCTGGCTTTGAATGGATGTCTGTGCCAGTGGCTATTGTCATGGACAGAAATATATCGAAGTTCGTCTGAGGTCCTTTCCCTCCCTTCCCTGGTTACAATGAAGAACAAAGAGAGCAAGCGACTCTTTTCGACTTACAATTCATGCATTGCCCTTTTCAGGTCAGCTGGATTGAGGGGAACGAGCAAGTGGAGACTGATTGATTGCAGGAGATTATCCAAGTCTACCAACACCAGGGATTTGTGGGTGCGATGTGCAGTCTTGACAGCAACGGTTGTCTTCCTGGCATCGATGATGTGGCACTGGATACCTCAGAAGACAAGTCTGAATACGGAACATAGAGCACAACCATCGTCTCAGCCTGCAGTTGCGAGAGCGAGATGCTCACCGACTGTTGACATGCATCACGTCGGCTCATGCAAGCCATTCGCATCATTCCAGCAAGATTGCAGTTTGTCGCCCGAACAAGCGTACTCTCGCATACTGACAGCGGCTGCGGCGGCTCTCAAGGGCGAAAAGGTGAGGGAAGTGAAGCAAGGGAACGGAGTTACTCTGATCAATGAGTATCTTCCAACCAATGTTTGGTAAAGAAGCCATGGCATGTTTCACTGAGTGACAAGTGCCGTAGGGTGCTGTCTGGAGACGAGCTGTTCGTGTTCCCGACTTGCGAGGTCGGTGATACCTTCGACATCCCGCTGCCATCGGCCAACAGGAATTCCATCGCAAAGGTAAATCGTGAGAGGTTTAAGGCAGTTGAGCGACTCGTCACCTTACTCAAGGTGAGGAGTATCTCCCCGCGGGTCCTCGAAGTAGAAGATTTCCTCACTCCCGAGGAATGTCACGAACTCATCTCGTCGGCGAAGCCGTTGATGTCTCGGAGCACAGTAAGCGCAGAAGGTGACTCAGCGGTGTCGCTTCAGGTGCATGGAAGTGGCAGTGTGGGCAAGAACTGAAGATCTCGTGATGCAGGAGAGCTCGCGGACCTCCAGCACAGCTTGGCTTCCACCCCACTCGCACACCCTTGCCAATAAGCTGTACGACAGAGTTTCGAGCCTTGTTGGCATTGATTTTCGAAAGCACGAGCATGTCGTGGTCGAGGATTTACAGGCAATCGACAAGAGGGGTGGAAGTAGCGTAACAGCCTGGCAGGTTCTTCGATACGAAGTGAACCAGCACTATCACATTCACCAGTACATAGATGCCTGAGTTTGAAAGCCGGCCCTCACATTTTCTACAGTGACTACTTCGACCCTGTGCTGCATCGCGGCTTTCTACAAGGAGACGGCAGGTCGGCATGGATGTCTTATTGACCGTGAAGAACTATTTATGTTTATGTGGACAGGAACCGATTCATTACTGCCTTCTTCTACTTAACCGATGTTGAGCGTGGTGGCGAGACATGCTTCCCCATGACAGGCAAACTATCTTTTACGCCTGCTCTCCGACCTCACTTCCCCAACCACTCTGCTTTCCCTGTTCCGAACTCCCCTCTCCACCACCCTGAATCAAGTCCTTCGGTACCCCAAGCTCCCCCCCTCCTCCCTCCTCCCACGAGACGAAATCCGCTTCTTTTCCTGCTCTTCCTCTGCTGTCACAGCTCACAGTGCAAGAAGGTGATCCTCGGCCCATCACCGACTACTCCGACTGCAATCGCGGGCTGCGCGTCCCTCCGAAGCGAGGCAAGGCAATCATTTTCTACTCGCTGCTGGCCGATGGACAGGTTCGACCCACAGCCTGCCAGCATGTGCCTGACATGTCCCACAGAGAAGCGGAGGACTCGATGTCGCCTCCTGGCATGGCGGGTGCGACGTTCACAACGGAACGAAGTGGGCAGCGAACTACTGGATCACTCTCAAAGGGGTGCATCCTCAGCGTTGAGAAGAAGTTGCTGATTCGAAAAGATTTATTTTCAATGTAATAGAATGAAACGATTTGTTTTATTTCTCGTAACACCATGAAACCATCTCTCTTCGTCCCAATTGTGTTTTTAAAAATGATTAATTGCAATTGAGTCGTAAACCTTCTGTTTTCGCGACGGTTGGAGGAATTAAAAAATACTTTTTAAAAGGGGTCAATGGGGGAAAACAAGAGAGGAGGGGGGCGATCCGGGGGGGTAGGGGTTGTAGAAAAATCGGGGTGATAGACAGGCCATAAGGGGGTAGGTGCTGGCATAAGCAAGGGGTAGGGGTAATCGTCCCTTTATGTAGATTGGGGGTAATGTAAAGGAAAGGGTAGGGGTAGCACAACAGAACCGAAATCACAGGATTTGCTGGGAGCGGTCCAGGGTAGTAGAGCATAATACAGGGGTAGGGGGTAGGAGGGTGCTATAGATATAGAAGGGTAGGGGGTGATGGAGTCGGATTTTCGCGGCCGCGGGAAGTATGGCAGGGAGGTGAGGACAGGCAAGAAGAAAGAAGCAACAGAAGCATAAGATAAGGAGCTGTTGAGGGTCAGAGGAAACGAGCAACGAAGCGAGGAAGGAGAACAAGAAGCGAGGAAGGAGGATCAGTCGGAGGAAGAGTCTTGAACCAGTCGACCACCTTGCTTCATCAATTCGTACCGATGGATTCTGCTCGCACACTTCAAGTTGTTCTGCTTGTCGCATGCGGTAAGATTCGTGTGGTTTCAAACATTTTGTCTATTGCGATGAGATTACTCGTGACCTACTGTTTGTCTGCTTTGGACATTGATTGTAAATAAATCGCTTGTGCATGTTGTGATATTTCTATTTTTAATCGAGCTAGCATCAAACTTGACTGACTTGTGCTTCAGGTCTCCTGGAGGTCACGGCCTACAGTTCACTTGCCTTGTCGTCGCCTGCTAGATACCTGACCTTGCAAGCTGATGTAGTGCGAACACCACGGAGGGCGAGCATCTTGTCTATGCGACAAACGCTCTCGTCCGATGAAGAGACGAAGCAGTCGCTGCATGGAGCAGCCAAGGGTCACGACCATGGCCATCACGCCCACCAGCTTCCTCCCTTGCTGAGCCCAAAGATGTTCCACACAGGCACATCAGCTGTGAAGTCACAGGAGATCAAGGATCCGGACATGATGGACAACTTTCTCACCGGGCTGTTCCAGGTGCTTCTTCCCAACCCCTCTCATTTGATCAATGTGTGCTGACTGCCTGATCGAAGATCGGGGGAAAGTTTCTGTGGCCAAACGACAAGGCTGTCTTGGCGGTGGGACACATCAACGATCTCATCGGCGATCGTCCCATGTTCATGCCGCTCAACAAGTACTTCCGCGAGGTTTGGACGACTTGCCTCAGATGCTGCATCCCTCTACTCAGCATGCTCCCTTCTCCTCTCTCCCTCGCCCTTTCTCTCCCCAGTTCTTTATCCTGTGAACCGCCGTGTTCCTCTTACTCCCTGTTTCTGCGACAAACCACGGAAGTCCTCACTTTCCTCCCTCCCTCCCTCCCTCCCTCCCTCCCTCCCTCCCTCCCTCCCTCCCTTGCCATCTCGATAGCTGCTCCTCATGCTGCATTCTTACGTCATCTCACTTTGTCTGGCAGTATGGAGGAGTTTACAAGCTTTCCTTCGCTCCTGTGCCACAAGCAACCTTCTACGTGCTCTCTGACCCACACGCGATCAAGCACGTTCTGAAAGAGAGTCCCAACGACTTTGACAAGGTCTCGAAGCTCGGGGTAGTCTGCCAGCTGCTGACGCATGGACAGGGTCTGCTATCTGAGATTCTAGAGCCCATCCTTGGAAAAGGTCTCATTCCCGCAGACCCCGAGACCTGGAGGCAGCGACGCCCCGTGATCCAGGTGACGCAGATGTTGTGGTGCTGCTCGATTTCTATATCGCCTGCAATCCGAACATCCGTATCATCGGCATTTTCCTCGTCGTCATCATCATACTCATATTCATATTCATGGTCTTCATCACAAATCATCCCATTGAATTCTTCGGTCGTGTTCTCTTCATCGTGTCTACTTTCCTGTTCTGCTGGCATTCATGACATCTTCTTCAGCCTGGTTTCCACATGCGCTGGTTAGAAAGGATGACGATGACCTTCAATGAATGCGCCTCGATTATGATCGACAAGCTTGAGGGAGAGGCAGATGCCGGGAATCTGGTGGATATGGAAGGAATGTTCAACTCAGTCTCTCTCGATATCATCGGCAAAGCTGTTTTTAACTACGAGTTTGGCTCTGTCACCCGTGAGTCCCCGGTGATCAAGGTAAGTTCGTTCCCCCCTCGATGCGCTCTCAGCTCCGCTCTCGTCCCCTCCGCCTTCTCCCCCTCCTTCATCCCTACTCCTCCCCCTCCGCAGATGCTACTCTCTCCCTTTCCTCCTCAATTCCTCTTCCAGTCTTGTCATCTTTCTCCCGATCTCTGTATGACCTTTTGTTTTCAGGCAGCGTACGCATGCCTCAAGGAAGCGGAGCACAGATCGACTTTCCTCCTTCCCTACTGGAACGTTCCCTTCCTTGGTCAGGGCAAGTTCTCAGTTGTTCCTCGTCAGCGGGAGTTTGCGGCTCACCTGGAGGTAAGATACAGTAGGATGAGGAGGGAGGGAAGGAGAGGAGAGGAGAGGAGAGGAGAGAGGAGAGGAGAGGAGAGGAGAGGAGGGGGCGCAGGACGTAAGGCAGGAGGAGAGGAGGGGCGATGCTGACATCTTGTAGGTGTTGAATGACACGCTGGACACAATCATCCAGAAAGCAAAATCGCTGAAGAACGAAGATGATCTCGAGGCTCTTGAGAGAAGAGACTACAAGAGTATCCAGGTGCTTCAGCATGATCCGATACGTGGACGCTGCTCCTTCTCTCTCCCCACGTGTTGCCCCATCTCTTCTCTTGAGGCTACTTGCTCTCCTTCCCTCCTCTCTCCTCTCTCTCTCCCCCCCCTCCCGCTTCCCCCCGCGTCTTCCTTGAACTTTCTCTCTTGTCCGGAACTTGCATCGCATGCAGGACTGACAGTCTCCTAGGATCCTTCGCTCCTCCGCTTCCTCGTCGACCTGCGAGGAGGTGACTGTAACGACAAGCAGGTGCGGCTGATGAGCGACGTCGCCGTTCTCACCCCTTGCAACAGCTCAGGGACGATCTCATGACTCTCCTCGTCGCCGGGCACGAGACCACAGGCTCCCTCCTCACCTGGACTGCCTTCGAGCTCGCCCAGGTCAGCTGACGCGCATCCCGAACTCAGTCGCTCATCCCTCTCAGAATCCAGCGGAGATGCGGAAGGTGCAGGAGGAGGTCGATCGCGTCCTAGGGGGTCGCAATCCGACCATGGATGATATCAAGAAGCTCGAGTACACGCGGCTCGTCCTCGCCGAGGGCCTCCGCCTGTACCCCCAGGTGAGGATGGAAGAAGGAAGAACTGACGGAGTGGGCGGGGATGAGAGGAGAGAAGGGTATAGGGGGGAGGAAGGGGGCGAGAGGAGGAAAGGGATGGAGAGGAAGGGATAAGGAAGGGGGAGGAGGGGAGGGATGGAGAGAAGGGAGGTAGCTGATGTGTACTTCAGCCTCCTATTCTCCTCCGACGAGCTCTCAAGGAGACGAAACTTCCTGTCGCTCACAGCGGAAGTCACGAGGACCAGGCGAGCAGCGACATGCAGCCATCCGGCGTCTCCATCTCCCCTGGAGCCAATATCTTCATCTCGGTAAGAGGAGGAGGAAGTCAAGGAAGCAAGATCTGCAGAGAAGATGACGGAGAGGAGAAGGGAGGAAGGGGAGAGGAAGCAGAGAGGAGGAGGGAGCAGAGAGGTAACGAGAGGAGGAGGACGGTGACTGTGTTTGCAGGTCTGGAACCTTCACAGGAACCCGAAGCTATGGGACAACCCTGACTCCTTCGACCCCTCCCGCTGGTTGCGCCCTCAGCCCGCTACCAACGGTCATAGCAGCTGGGCAGGATACACCCCCAGGAAAGATATGGGGCTCTATCCCAACGAGAACGACGCCAACTATGGCTACATCCCCTTCGGAGGAGGACAGCGCAAGTGCGTTGGCGATCAGTTTGCGATGCAGGAAGCTGTAGTCATCCTCTCCAAGCTCTTCCAGCGCTTCGACATCGAGCTTGCTGGTGCTTTCTTCCCCCCTGCTTCCTACATCTCCGAGCCCCCCCTCCCTCTTGCTTCTCGCTGCTCCTTTCCCTTCTCGTCTCCTCTCAGCTGCTGACCTCGAGGTCGTACAGGGTCTCCAGAGGAGGTGGGCATGTCCACTGGCGCAACCATCCACAGCAAGAACGGCCTGATGATCCGCCTCAAGAAGAGGAACGTCTGAGTCAGAAGCCTCTGCTCCGGCCCATCACTGTCATCCGACGGTCCCTGAGGTTACTCAGGCCGGGCTTTTCTCCTCAACGTTCTGCTCCTGAGCTTTTGCAGCTCCTGCCATTCAATCTCCTCGTATCCTGCTAGCTTCTGCCCCTTAAGATCAAGCTCCTCCTCCTCCTCCTCCTCCTCCTCCTCCTCCTCCTTCTCCTCCCCTCCCCCTCCTCCTCCTCCTTCTCCTCCCCTCCTCCTCCTCCTTCCTTGGTCCCTTCAGCCGCTTCCCTAAATTTTCCGCCTGTGAGTAGAACAGAGAATGACAACCAATGAGCATCTGACCGTACCTCACTCGTCAACAAGTCGCATACTGCACTTATAAGAGTGCTTTACTCAAAGTTAAGTTAAAATCAGTACGAGGACAATCAGAAAACTTGAAAAAGTTTGAAACTTTACGTTTCAAACTCTGTGCGATACAAACTTTTCAAAGTTCGTCCACAAAGTCATGGGCGGATCCCAGAGCATCATGCGTGCCGCTATGATCCTCTTCCTCTGCCTGTCGTCCTTCCAGTCCCCATCCTCACCCTCCCTTCCTCTCTTTGCTTCCTCCTCCTCTTCCTCCTCTTCCTCCTCTTCATCCTCTTCCCGCTATTTTCTCTCTTCCTCCCCATCCTCGCCCCTCCTCTCCTTCCATCCTTCCCCTTCGTCTCCCGTTCCCTCTCGATACCCTTGCGGTATCCAATCTCAATCCGGGAGACTGAGAGGAGGGGGAGAGACTGTGAGTCAAGAAGAAATCATCAAGCGCTTGAATGAGATAGATGAGCTCTATGCTCAAGGGCAACTTACAGAGGGGCAGATGCAAACTGAGAGACAACGAATCATGGAAGACATTGCAAGAATGCTGGAGCTGAGGGCAGACGATGAGCATGGGGATGACGAGGAGCTGGACGAAAAAGATGATGACTACTACCTTAACTTGACTTCTGTCCGGATAGCGAACAACGAGTTGGCAAAAGCAAATGCCATAGGAAGAAGGGAGTTCGTCCACCTTGGTGACATCTATATGCGCTTGGATGGGAGGATGGAAGTTACAGACGAAGAGCTGAAGTTGCTGCGCCGGAGAAAGATGCGGTTTGCGAGTGAAGACAAGCTGGGATTTGCGGCATTCTGTTTTGCAGAGCCGAGGTGCCTTGCGAACGGGACCGTGGGTCCACAATGCAGGGGAAAGATTCGCCTATCAGGGAACGAGTGGGTGAGCCTGTGTTGTGGGAGAGAGAACTGAATGTTGGCATGCAGAGTCGTGTCCTTCTGGAAGCAAGCGGCTGAGGAGAGATGTAAGGAGCTGCTCGACCCCACCGGAAGACCCTCGGAGGAGATTTCCGGCATTGAATTCGTTGCAAACCGTGACATTGCAGTAGGCGAGCATATCATCAGTGGGTAACCTTTTCTCTTGTCCTGCTGCTGACTTTGCTCCTAGTCTTCTGCTACAACTACACTGGCCCTGAAAATCGAACGATCTTGCCCCTGCGATGTTCGCCCTATGGAAAGCTCAAACGCGCACTGTGGATTCCTGAGAAGAGAATTCTAAACATTACAGTCGAGGAAGACATCTTTGCTGATGAGCCCTTTCACGTGGCGTTCGATTGCGATGTGAAGCTAGTGAAGAGAGCAGATGTGATCGACATCGGAGAAGAAGAGTTCCTCAACTCTTTGTTTGCTTCTCCTCCCATCAAAACTTTCAGCCGCTGGAAAAAGCGGCTCGATGCGGAGCGTGAAGATCTCCTGAACAAATCTGCGGGGATGAGTAAAAATCAGGGATGGGTTCTGAAAGATGAGTCGCTTCCTCTCATCCAACCGGGAACTATCATGCAGCTTGTCAACCTCGAACAGAGGCCCGAGTACAACGGGAAGTTGGTAGCGATGGTGGGACGATCGATGGAGCGGTACCAAGTGCAGATGATCGATACAGGGAGGACGATCTTGGTCCGACCTCAAAACCTTAAGACAACAGATGCAGAAGTTGATGCTGGAAGCATTTCAAAGGCAGAGAGCCAAGCCTGGATCCTGCTCAACCAGTTGTATCCCAACGCAAGGGAGAACATATCCTTCTCAGACAAGCGATTGTACCAGCTCTCTGCAGAAGATCTGGAGATCCTGGAACGGTTGAATCTCAGCTCGTACACCAACAAGTTCTTCTGGGATACGCAGCACAATGATGGAGGGCTGGGGAAGCAGATCATTCCTCCTCTTGGAACGAGAGTCGATGAGATGGAAGAAATCGTTACCGTACCAAGGTGAGTGAGAGGATTGCTCTTGTGCATCTAAATCCCTTGCAGTGCAATCGAGATGCAGTACAAGGATCGCTTTCAACCAAGACAAGCCATCATTGACTTCGGGCTCCAGACTGCAAGTCTGGCCAACAACCCCGCAAGGTCTTCTCCTTCACAATTCTGCATTGTCTCCCCCATTGCGCGTTCCTGACTGACTCCTCGCAGCATCCGAGAGCTCGTGGCGGCAGGCGCAAACTTGAGTACGAGAGTGTTTCCTGGATGTCCCCACGGAGACCACCTTCGCACTCCACTGCATGTGGCATGTTACGAGGGGAAGGAGGAGGCTGCGATGGTGATTTTGCTGCGCGCTAGTGCCTGGCTGAGTTTCCACAGGCGCTGTTGGAGCTCGGGGCGGATCCAAACGCACTGGACGAGACCGAGGCTACTCCTCTCCACATGGCAGGGGTGAAGGGGAGGACACGACTGGTGAAGGAGCTCATGGAGTATGGAGCGGACCCAACCCTCAAAAATAAGTTCAACCACTCCTGCATTCAACGTATGTCTACGTAGATACCTGTAGCTCTATCTCACTCGGTATGCAGGAGCAATCTTCTGGGGTCAGTACGACGCGGCAAAGGCGATGCTGGACAAGGTCGGCAAGGCGTACGACAGGAGCGAGATACGAGATATGAACCGGTACAGTGTACTTCTCTCGAAGAACGTGGAAAGGTTTCGACATGAGGATTAGAGTCGTTTCGCACTCAGTGCGGCAGTGTGGTCAGTTTATGATTCAACTTGGGTGAACTTTGAGTAAATCGCCACCCCAGAATGATCAATGCCAGGATTACGGGCGGCACGGGCTGCACTGGAGTCCCATCGCGGCCGTCGGGCGCTACGGCCCGGCGCACAGTGCGGCAAGCGCCTGAGCCCGGCCTGCCGCGGACTGGCCGCGCCCCGCCGGGCGCCGGTCCCGCCGGCCCCCGGCCCCAAGTTGGGCCCGGCGCCGGCCAGGGACTCCGGAAAGGTCACTGGAGTAACCAAGTAGGTCGGAGTTCTAAGTAGACGTTGATGTCTCCCTCGTTTTCACCTGGGCGAACTTGCTGACCAGCAACAGGCCTCAAGGCGAAGCCGCATGGCAGGGAGGGTGAGCGCCGCCATGCGGGAGGTGCTGGGACAGGCGACGGGGCTGCTGCAGTTTGGCTGCCTCCTCCACTGCTTCCATGAGCACATCCTTGACGTTACCATCTGTATCGGGCCCTCCATGATCCCTACCTTCAACCTGGAGGGTGATGTCGTCCTGGTGGAGTTCTGGACCACGCGGAGGCAGAAGCTTGTGAATGGAGATGTCGTTGTCGCCAAGTCCCCGACAAACCCCAAGCAGACAGTGTGCAAACGAATCTGCGGGATGGTGAGGAAGGAGGAGGAGCAGGCAGAGACGTGCTCACTTTCATGGCAGCCTGGTGAGATCGTCCGAGTGGCCCCACAGCATCCCTTCCAGAGTGCACGGAACTTCCTGGTGAGCAACAGGGGAAGGCAGGAGGGCAGCATGTAGGGGGGCAGCGTATAGGAGGGTAGCGTGTAGATCGGCAGCATGTACAACAGCAGCAACGGCAGCATGTACAACTGCAGCATGTTGGGAACGAGGGCGGGGGAGAAGGCAAGGGGGAGGAGGAGAGGAGGGAAGGTGAGAAGAGGCCGGATATCAACCCTCATGGTGTTGTACAGGTTCCAGATGGACATGTGTGGCTGCAAGGAGACAACCTTCCCAACTCGACCGACTCGAGACACTACGGTCCTGTTCCTCTCGCTCTCATCCGGGGGAAGGTGTTCTACAAGGCACGTCGGGTCTCCCTGCCGTTCTAGTCTGACTTGCTCGCGTCAGATCTGGCCTCTGGGGGAAGCAGGAGTTGTGGAGTCGAAGTTGATGAACCAGGAGTTGAAGGACTAGACAGTTTCATCCCTTCATTGTCACCATGAAGTCAAACAGTTGCTGCCTCGGAGTGCTCGAACTCCGGCAGCTTCTTGGTAAGGAGGAACCAAGCGTAGATAGCGGAGAAGAGGAAGAACATTCCGATGACGGGCTGGGCGGGAGGATGTCAGTGTGATCAGCCTTTGAAGAGCAACAATTCACACCCAGTTGTAACCAGCCCATTCAGAAGAGAAGATCTGTTTGTACCTGTGCGGTACAGGTACAATCAGTTGTTGCATGAACAACATCATGGCATGTCAAGAAAATTCCAAACTGACCCCAAGACAAGAGTTGATGTGCTGAAACATAATAAATATCCCTGAGCAAAAATCTTCCTTACGAACGGATCCGGGACCTCTCTTGTCTTCCACACCTGCGAGATGATTCTCACTTAAACAAGAGGATCAGCAAGATACACTGAGCAACAAGAAGCAGACGGGGTGAAGAGAAAGGGCAGAACAACTAGGATAACAGGGACAGCTGAGTCAGACCAGGACGGGGTGAAGAGAAAGGGGAGAACAACAAGGATAACAGGGACAGCTGAGTCAGACCAGCCAACTCTGGGAGAAGATGAGCGCTCCATACAAACGAATGATGGTGTTGGCTTGCTCTGCCATTATCCTGCACCCTTGCTCCTCGCCTTTGAGATTCATAAAGATCTCGTACAACTACAAGTAGATCACGTCAGTCAACCAAAGTTTTGAAACAAGTGCACGGAAACAGAGATGTGAATTCGGAATGTCCCTGGCAAGCGCTTTCTCACCTGTGGGTGGACAATCGCAATTGCTCCTGTCACGGCTGCTAAGAAAGCATGAATGCCTGCACAACCACGACTGTGAGACCCGATGATAATACAACTCGCAGGCAGGCAGGCAGGCAGGCAGGCAGGCAGGCAGGCAGGCAGGCAGGCAGGCAGGAGGGTGGAGGAATCACCGTAAATCATATCCAGTTGCTTCTTCTTTGCATAGAGATTCGTGGAAAACCTTCTTTGTCTGTTCTGCTGCGAAGACGTGCTGTTCTGCTCGGATTGATTTGATCCCGAGGGCCTCAGACATGTGGGTGTGAAGCCGTCGTCGTCGTCTTCGTCGTCTGAGCAGGGGGTGTTTTTAGAGGTCAACCGAACCATGCTAAATCCGTCAAAGAGGCGGCAAGGGGATGGGTCGGAGGTTCAGAGCAGGTCTTCCTGTGTAAGCGCTCAAGGACGTCTGATGCTGCTGCTCATAGCTCCTCCGCACTCCTGTCACAATCTTCGGCGTCAAACATGGTACCGCAAGGTTGGGGGTAGGAAATGGGCAGAAGAGCACTGGTACAAGAACAAACATGATCCGAAAAGTCGAAGCACAGACAGCTGCTCAACAATGCAACACATGTTGCTTGCGGGTGCCATATCAGCGCTATGCTGCTCCATCACCGTCGCCATTGTCGTCGCCCCGTCTTCGTTGCATCCCGCCATGGCTTCCGGGCTCTTCAACTAGGGGTAGGGGTACTGATGGAGACTGCAAGAGTAATGAAAAAGACGGGTACTTTCAGCAAAGAAAGGGGGTGATGTTTGATTGTGGTGGGTAGGGTTGGCCGAGGACTGCTCCGATGGTCGTATTGAAATTGTTCGACTACTCGAGGAACGAGGAAACATGGGAGGAGGAGGAGGAGGAGGAGGAGGAGGAGGAGGAGGAGGAGGAGGAGGAGGAGGAGAGGGGAGGGGGAGGAGGATGAAACGTGGAAATGGGAATTTCCGGAGACGATACAGAGAGGGAGAGGAGCGGAGAGAAAACAGCAGAGGAAGGCGACAGGCATGGTTGAGTTCGAGGTCAGCTGGGGAGGGAAGAATAAAGCAGGACGGCCCGAGTGACAATCGAGAGGCAGAGATGTGGCTTTGGATGCGATTTAGCTACACGTGGAGACTAACAACATGCTGTCAGGTGTTGAGAACAGCTGCTGGATCGATGTGATATCAAGAGTGGAGGACCGCCGCCTGCCCTGATGTAAATTCGATCGACATCGGCTCTGAAATGTCACTTTCCAAGAGCATCATACTCCTCCTCGTCTTCTCTCTCTCTGCTTCTTGTGTTCAGAGTATCTCCATAGAGTTCGAGCATCTCGGAGCCCGAGTTTACCTCATCGACGGGAAAAACACCTGGTACCAGATCCACTTCCTCGTCACCGACATTCCTCACGAGCGATCTTCGCACACATTCAAGTTGGAGATGCAGACGGCATGGAACGATGGCGAGTGGGAGAAGACAGGATACATGGATCATGTGCGGGCTCCTTTCCCTGCGCGCAGAAGTGCGGGGATGAACATCAACTTCCACGGCACGCTGAGGCTCCGAGCTGTTTTGAAGGACTTGGACGCGCTGGACAAGAACGAGACTTTCACACGAGACGCCTCCATCCAGGTGCTCAAGGTCAAGGATGCTCCTATGTATGTCGCTGCGCGACTGAGGATGGGTCAGACCTTGAAGGTCCTAGAGCCCAACGACGAGCATGTCCAGTCGCTGGCTGCGTTCGCTCTGAACGAGTTCTCAGCAACAGCAAGGTTGCCGTATGACGAGATCGTGAGCGCTGCTATGATCAAAGTCAGCGCAGACAGAGAGGAGTACGTGATCACCACTCGGTGTGCGCTCGAGTCACAGTACTGCAAGGTCGGGGGCCTGTTCATGTTCGGTATCTCCCGGACAGACCGCGATCAGAAGATCCACCTTGACATTACGCATGCCGGGGGAGTTCCTTCGGGCATGTGGAGCAAGAATGCTCCGAGATCGTGGAGGGAGGCCGTTGAAGAAGGATACTGTGAGGCGTCTGAGCCTGTGCTCGAGGCCAGCTTTCTTCCTTGGACGAGGAGAGGAGCGAGGATAAGCGAACAGAACGTAATCAACATCCTGAACAGCCCGAACAAACTTTGCTGGCAGAGGCTGAAGGTCATCAACAATGAGCTCTACATTGAACAACCTCAGGTGGATCGGATGGGAATCAAGTTGCCCGAAGACGACAAGTGGTATACCTCCTGCCTGGCTGAGATGGTTCTGGACGTCCTTCAAGACTTCAGGCTCCCGGATGTCGACCTTTGCGTTTCCGAGGAGCTGCCACAGGTACTGAAGGGGGAGAACCATGCTTCTCTCTCTATGACCATCAGCAGTGCGCATATGGACATCGTCATCCCCGACCTCTTCTTTCGCTATTGGAACCCTGACAACGTCGTGCCGCACGACTGGTACAAACCTCCCCAAGACTGGTCCAAGTACATTCAAGGCAACGTGCTCAAGTGGGAGGAGCGGGTCCCTAAGCTGTGGTGGAGGGGAACGGTGTCCTCCTGGCACATGAGCGCACGAGGGGAGCTCGTGAAGCTCGGCAGGCAGTTTCCGGATCTGATCGATGCCAAAGCCCTCCGAGTGGTCGGGCCAGCGTTGAATGAGACGTGGGAGGGGGTGGAGGAGGTGCTAGCGCAGGTGCGGGAAGGAGGGAAGGGGATCAAGACTGATCACAACGAGCAATTCAAGTTCAAGTATGTCATCTGCACTCACGGCCCCCACAACCACTGGAGCAACAGGTTCCGCTCGCTGCTCTCCAGCGGGGCAGCCGTCTTCAAGCAGGAGGCTTCCCTCCGCGAGTTCTGGGAGTTTGAGCTCCAGCCCTTCGTTCACTTCATCCCCCTCAGCGAGGACCTGTCAGACCTGGTGGAGATGGTCGAGTGGGCCATCGAGCACGACGAGGAGGTCAGGAGGATCGTGCAGAATGCGCTTGAGTTCGTGAGGACGCGGCTGACTCCGCAGCGGATAATCTGCTACTGGGCGAACCTGCTCGAAGCTTACGGAGGGAGGATGAGCTACACGCCGACCGTCTCGCCTAACGCTTCTCTCTACTACAACGTGGCGGCTTACATGCGATGAACGCAGAAGTTGTCTGATTGACGTGACTGTCGGGGTGTCTCATATTGTTTTTATGGGTTATTGCTATCTCACCAACACTTCTTCTCCTACCTTAGCTGTTTGTATTACTCTTGCAGCTCTCAGCTCTGCCTTGACTTGTGCTATACATACATACAAGATCTTTCTGTCCCTGCCGTACCAGCTGCTCATCAGACTTCAATGGCTCGAGTGCCATGACCCTCCGCGCATGCTCGGTGCGTCCCCCGCGCTCAGCGATCGAGTGAACTCACTGGATTCCTTGAGGGAGGACGACTTGGTTGGCGTGTTCGACCTCTTGTGCTTGTCCCTCTGTCGCAGCTGCTGGACGAGTCAACGTGAGTGGCTCGCATGTAACTTGCCGCACCTTCTTGTCGTACTCCGCGCGCTTGTCGGGGTCAGTCAAGACCTGATGCGCCTGGTTGATGGCAAAGAACTTCTGATTTGCTGTCGGATCGCCGACATTGCGATCAGGGTGGAACTGCCTGGCTAGTCTCTTGAACATGTCTTGAATCTCTTTCGCTGCAACACAACTCATCGACAGGGATGCAAGCGACGGGCGACTCACAAGAGCTATCCCTTGACACGCCGAGCAGCGTGTAGTGATCGATCTCCACGTCACTGGAAGGAGCTTCCGAGCTCGCTCTCACGTTGGGCCTGCGTCTTCCCTTTGCTCCTCCTTTGATCTCTTCCTGTTGTTGTCCAGCACTCTCTGACTCCTTGGAACGCAGCAGAGAACCGTCGTCCAACATAAACAAGTGCTCGGGAAGGACCTTGAAGAGCATCAGTAGACAGATTGAAGCTGAAACAAGGAGAGACCTTGAGCAATCTGTTGGGCTGATTCAACAGGCTGACTACCGTCTTGTCTCCTTCTTGTCGCACAAGGGTGCATAACTGACCATTGAGCTCGTACGACCGTTGCAACCCCTGGAGGCGGAAGGAATGCGCATGTTTCCTGATGCTCTCGGCATCGTTGGTGGACGTGGTTCTCCTGAATGCGAATCCTCCCTTCGCCTTCTCACCCTCGTCCCCTTGGGATATATCGTCACTACTCCTCGTTCTGCTGATACCTTCTTCAACACTCCTCGTTCTGCTGATACCTTCACTCCTCTTCGTTCTGCTGATACCTTCTTCAGGGCTTCTCGTTCTGCTGACACCTTCTTGAACACTCCTCGTTCTGCTGTAAACTTCTCCATTATTCCTTGTTCTGCTGATGCCTTCTTCACTCCATTTTATTCTGCTGTTAGCTTCTCCACTGCTCTTCGCTCTGCTGATGCCTTCACCCGTGCTGAGTTTCTGCATCGTGAGGTCTAGGAAGTCTTCATACTGCTCATGAGAAAGTCAGTTGCTGATGATAGAGGCATACATGAATGGAGGAGAGGTGTTGAGACCTTGCTGTGATCGTTCATTTCGTGCCCTCTGAAGAGCTGTGGAGAGGATTGGAAGACTTGCGAACCCTTCACATCAGAGTGAGGAGTAAAACTTCAGGAACAAATTCATCGTCAGTCTCACCTCCTTTGTTCCCTGCTTGTTGTGTTCTGCTCCAAATGTCCGCCTCCGATGTTCTATCGCCCTCTGCCTTGCTGAGCTCTCTTTGACCTGAACGTCACTTGCATTCTGTCCATGAAGTCAAAGTTGTCGAAAAATCGTGTTACGTCACAACAGAAATACGAAGTGACATGAATGTTTGCCTGCTACTCGACTCTGCCTGCTGCCTTCATCTCTTCCACCTCTCTTTTCTCTCGTCTTCTCTTTCCTCTTCTCTCCCATCTCCTGTCCTCGCTCCTTCGCTTTCAGCATCTGATCCCTGCATTCGCATTACCAGCATGTTCGATGATTTGCGCCCGCAACTGGCAATATCATGATAAGGTAGGGTAGATCACCCCACCTTACGGACTGTCTACCTAAAGTGCTTCAAACGTAGGGTACTTTTGCTGTAGCGTGGGGTAGGGTACATGACAATTTCCGAAAAAAAATTGACTGCTACTACTGAATTCACTCAAAGAAGTAACTGATAATTTCTAGTACAAATCTAACATCAACCTGGCGCTATCCACGGTTGTATGACGGGTGAGTCATCATTCAGAGAGTCGCTTGTGACTTGATGAGATTTACATGCTACACAACTTGAACATCTATACACCATCAACCTCCTCACCCATCCCGGTCAAACACAACTCGGATCGGCTTCTTCTTGCTCGCCTGCATGGCGACGCGCGTGAAAGCTCTACGGCACCAGGAGCGTCAGAGGAGCATCGGCCGTCCCTCTTCACCTCTGCTGCGACTCAGTTGCTCGGAGACTGTTGGCGAGGACAGGCGGCCGTTCCAGCACGTCCGTTCCTTGTCCAGCTAGCGCCAAGCTTTCCCTCACCTGCTCCACTTTGCGCCTCATGCGTAGGTTGGGATCTGGTCAGAAAGTGAGGGAGAAGGGCGAGGGCTAGCGTGTGCTTGCCAGCTGAATGCGACATCCTCTCTCGCTCATTCCTTGCCTCCATCTCCGTCGTCAGCCTCTCCTGCAGGAGCAATGAGATCGAGGCGAGAGGCAGGAGGAGGCTGCCTTCAGGTTCGTGTTCTTCTTGACCAGAAGCTTCATCGACTTCTCTATGCTTTCCCACGCATCGCCCTCCTCGTCCTCCTCGTCCTGGCCCTCCAACGAGGAGTCTGCATGGCGCATGGAGGGGAACAGCGGGTCCCATTGACTGTACGAGGCATCAGGACTGAACAAGGGAAGTAGTGGTCTACCTGTGAGGCCGGGCGTCGTCGAGCTGCTGACGCTTGAGATCAGCTCGCAGCATGTTGCTGATTTGAATGAGTTTGTCTCGCTCAGCTGTAACTCGCTTGAGGGCGTTCTGACAGTCAACAATCAGATCCGACTTGCCCGTCTGTGAAATCATCTCCTCCTCCTCCTCTCAATGCACTTGGGCTCCTCCCTCCTCCCTCCCCGCTCCTCCTTCCCCGCTCCTCCCTCCACCTTCCTGCCTCTCACCCCCTTCCCAATCTCACGTCCTCCCGCGAGGTTTACCTCCGTCTTCCTCAATCGACTCGAAAAATTCGCCTTCTCTATCTGCTCCCCACCACTGATGTTCTCGATCTCAGATCGCATCTGACTGATGACTTCTCGCAGCCTCAGGTTTTGATCCTGTGAGCGACTCGTCAGGCCTTGCCTTCCTTCGGACCAGCCTCACCTCAAGCTCGTGTATCCTCGTCCGCACCCTCCTCCCGTCTCCTCCTATCACATCTCGCGAGCTTGCTCGTGACATCTTCCTCCCCTCGTCAGCCGGGCAAGCAGTGACAACCTCTTCCTTCACCTCGCTGTCTCCCGTCGTCGGTCTCCTTCCATCAAAGTCCAACGTTCCTGGCCTGTGAGCAGATGAAAATATCACCAGATGACAGCGGACCAAGACAAGGCAAGATGGTGAGGACGAGGCAAGGAGAGGACGAGGACGAGGAGAGGACGAGGACGAGGACGAGGACGAGGACGAGGACGAGGACGAGGACGAGGACGAGAGCGAGTGTCGTACCTGATAGCTTCACTATCTGCAGTGGTGGGACGGGAGCCTCCGAGATAAGGAGGAAGGGAGGGAGTGTCAGGGAAAGGAGGCATCTGAGTTGAGTCAAGCGAGGAAAGGGAGCAAGAGGAGAGCAACTTGAATTGGAGAGTCGAGAGGAGTGTCAAGGTCACCCCGGTCAATCGTTAGGTTTGCGGGCCTGCATCGTCTCGTTGAGGGGAGGGAGGAGGACGAAGACGAGGAGGACGAGGAGGACGAGGAGGAGGATCGGGGGGTAGGAGGAGGAGGTTTTCGAGTAGGAGATGCAGTAATTTGGAGGGAGAGACGAGAGAAGAAATCAGAGCAAGCTACCTTCTATCCCTCAACTCGGTCAGAGAGTGGATCTGCCAAACGTATCCAATGAGGTGAGGGTAAGGGGATTGAAGGGAAGAGCGAAGAGAACGGTGAGGAGAATAAAGATCAGTTGCACCTTCGCTTGTGCTTGTTGCAGCTGTCTCGTCACGTCAGTCAGCTTGTCTTGAGCCTGTGAACTGCGTCATGACACAACTCAACATCTGTCGAATCAACCTCCTCTCTCATCAGCATCGCCTGATCCCGTTGATTCGTCATGTTTCTCAACAGTTCAGCAAAGTGAACGTTCGCCTGGTCCTCACTCTGACAGCATACGTCACCACCTCCTCCTCTTCCCTGCCACTGACCTCTTGCGAGAGTCTCTCCATGTCAAATTCTCTCTGAACAAGTTGTTTCTTCAAGTCAGCCTGCAAAAATAGTCAGCTATTCCATCCTCTCTCCTTCCCCCTCCCCCTTCTCCCTTCCTCCTCCTTGCGCTCTTTTTTCTCACTTTGCTTCAAGCAGCTCTCAGCTCCATCTTGCCTTGTGCTCTCAACCTCCCTAGCTCCAAGATCCCCCCTCCCTCCCTCCCTCCCTCCCTCCCTCCCTCCTCTCTCTTCCCTCTCTCCTCTCTCTCTCTTCTCCCCCTCCTATCCTCTTCCTCTCCTCTTCCTCTTTCTGTTGGTACCTCCCGCTTGCAGGCTTCATTGAGCTCCTCCCGCATCTTGTCCAGGTCTTGACGCCTCTGTCCAACGGTCAGTCACGTCAAGGAGACGTCACGTGTCACCTCCTCCAGCAATCTTTTCAACGATGAAACCTGAATGTCAATCTCAGACCTTCAATCCTTCTTCCCGCTCCATCCCCTCTCACTCCCATCCTTAACTTCCCTCCTCCTTTCCTCTCCCCTTCCCTCCCTCTCCCCTCCTCTCCTCTCCTCCTCTATTTTGCCCCCTATCACCCCTGCTTCTTCCCCTCCCTTGATTTTCCCCTCCCTCCTCCTTCCACAGTTTCTCCCGTCTGCCACCTTCTCGCGCAGCCCAGTGATCTCCTCTTCCAGCAGAGACTTCTGCGAGCTGCAGCAGCGACATGACGAAAGAACTCATACATCACGTCTCACGTCAGATTCCTCTCAGCTTCCATTCTGCTGCTCTCAGCGTTCTCGTACTTCCTCTCCAGACCCTGCAAGGGCAACATCACCAGCAGCTCCTCCTCCTCTTGCTCCGTGTCCTCGAAGATCTACCTTCCCTCCCGCCGCTCCTCCTCAAAGACTCCCTCCCTTCCACCCACACTCCTCCGCCTCCTCACCTGAATGGCTTCAAGGTGCGCAAGCTCCATCTCCTGCAGGTCTCGTTGAGCTTTCATTGCACTCTCATGCTTCCTGACGTGAAAAGTTCAAAATAAAAGTTTAAAAGTCTTGCTGTCAACTTGTCTCTCTCAGCGGTGATGACAACAAGTTCTTCGTTGAGAGTCTCGATCTTTTTCTCCGCCTCCCGCACTTGACCTTGCCAAACATCCCATGGTGAGGTGGTATGCGCACAGGGTGAAGGCAGAAGCAAGGAAAGCGAGGAGAGAAGGGAGAAGAGGATAGAGAGCAGAGAAGAGCAGAAAGCGGCAATGAAAGGAGTGAGAAGCAACGAGGTCGAGCGAAAACCTCTCAGTGTCTTCTCCTGATCTTCGAGTGCTCTTCTCAATTTGATCTCGAAGTCCTTCAAATCGACGTCATCTCAACGAGTTCAGCTCAATCACCGCAAATGACCTCTTGCTTGCCCTCGGCTTCACTCTGACTCGTTTGAATCATTCGCTGCAATTCTGCAATCTTATCTCTACTTGTCAGTGAGGTCACACGAGCGGTCTTCCCATGGCACTGACTTTATCTTCTTTCTCTTCGATAATGCTCTTCGCAGCCAGATCAGACGCCTCACCCACCATCAAGTCGACGCGTCACCTCATACTTGGCGTTGAGCTCTCTCAGGGCCCTGGCGTGTTCGTTGGAGCTGCTGGGGCGTGAGGCGGGTCGAATTGAACAAGCCAGCTCACCGGTCTGACTTGTCTCTCTGCAACGCAAAGATCTCGCTCTCCATTCTCTTGAGCGATTCACCTGAGGCAACCATGACGTTCACAACGCAGATCAAGGGCGGCTCCAGAGCTCATGCGCGGGCTGGACTTGTTCAGGGCAAGAGCAGGTACCTTTCTCTGACGATAGCTTGTTGAGAGACTCGTTGGACCTTCTCGCTTCCTCGAGGAGATTCTCAAGTTCCGTGATCTGCTCATGAGTCAACAAGAGCGTCAGGGGGGGAGGCACAGCAAGCTGGAATGTCTGAGAGCAGAAACGTGTTCTCACCTTGGTGCTCAGATCTTGATTGTTCTTCTGCAACTTTCGGATCTCAGCGTGAAGATCGTCTTCCCTTGACTTGCCCTCATGCTGCGATCAACGATCCGTCACTAAAACCCTCCTCGTCTCCCCAGCAACCTCGAATCTTCTCATCAGATCGTCGAACGACACGCTCATGTCTCTCCTTTGCACCTCCAACACGTCATCCTGCGTGGACTGCGTCATGACCCACATCGCATCCTCTCCGTCTCCTTCCTCCATACCTTCTCTGAGAGCTGCCGCACGAAGTCTCGTCGCATCTCATCCATGCTATTCCTTAGCTGCAGGAGCATCAGTTGAGCGATGGTGATTCTTCGTTCAGACCTTCCGTATCTCCTCATCCTTGCTCCGTCTCACACTTTCCAGCTTTTCCTTCATCTCCAGAATGTTTTCCTTGTTGCGGTCTTCAATGAAAGGAGGAGAAAACTTGGAAGACGAAGAAGGGGGAAAGGGGGGCGGAGCTGGAGGAGGAGGACTACTACCTGATGATGATCTGCAAGCTGCCGCGATTGCTCCTGCGGCACCTGATCAACCAGCGTGACAGGACAACTTGCTCCACTCACTCTCTCTGCTCGAAGTTGCGACTCCATCTCATCTGCTGCTACCTGTGCGCTGGGGTGAATGGAAGGAAAGTCACTTGCTCTGAACAAGCCTTGAGGTCGCTAATCTCAGCGTCTCTATCTCGAACCATGTTCTTCAGGTTCACGAACGCAGAGTCATATCTGCAGACAACGTCAGATGCACGAGTATCAGCACGGAACAACAACCTCTCGAGCTCTGCATCCCTATCTTCGATCAGCTTCAGGTTGTACTGGAAGTCCACCTTGAGTTTCCTGCATCCAGGTCACCGTCAGCCGCTCTTGGTTCGCCATACCTGAAGTTCTCCTTCAGGTCTGCGATCTGTCGGTCCCTCTCTGTGATGGTAGATTCCAAGGCCTGTTGCAAGGTCACATCTCCCTCATCATGGCTCAAGGTCGTTCCTGGATCCGTAGCTCGTTCATCTCCTGGAGCTCCTTCTCCTTCTGCCCTATCAGCTCTCTTAAAGCGCTGGCCGGGTTGACCGGCATGGCGTCCTGGGTGTCAAGGAAGATCGTCAGTCGTAGTTGATCACAGAGATCGCTTCACACATTTGTATTTCTCTCGTCTCTACAAGCCACTCCTATACAAGCTACCCCTTTACAACTCCATTAGATCCCTTCATGTCCTCTGCTCTGCTCTGCTCTGCTCGCATGACATCGCATCTCCTCTCATCCCTTCACATCTTTTCGTATCTTCTCTCTCCCTCTTCCCGTTCATCTCTGATTTCTACTCGCATCACTGGCTCCCTCTCGCATCTCCCGCGCTTACCTCCGCCATTCCCCGACAAACAGGTTGGTGGAGGCTGAAGTATTTCAAATTTGGCTCATAAATTGCTGCAACAAAAATGAAATTTTATGAAATGGAATCGAGGCAAGTATCAAGTTTCAAGATTTGAATACAGGCGGTCTGGTCTTCATCGCTCCTCAACTACCCACTCGCGTCATCTGCTCCTGCTCCTGCTCCTGCTCCTGCTCCTGCTCCTGCTCCTGCTCCTGCTCCTGCTCCTGCTCCTGCTCCTACTCCTCCCTCCACATAATCAGTTTTACCTTCCCCACCTCTTCAATGTTTCTTTTGAATACGCCTTCCTCTATCGTTTCTCGTCTCTCCTCCACCCACCGCATACCCACCTTCATCCTTTCGCAGCAGCAGCAGCAGCAGCTAGGTTATCTCAATCGACTCGCTCGTCGCAATCATTATTTTCAACTTCGTACAAGGCAAATTTGGTTTCATTCACTTCAAGAATGTAAAAATGGTTGGGAAAGATTAAAGTTCAAGTGTTTCACATGGAGAGATTTCTATAGCAGACAACAAGTCAATCGAAGCTGTAGTGTGTTGTGATACTCCGCCCCTGCCACAGTCATGAGACCTCCACCATCCCCTCCAAGAAACAAGGGCTAGCAACGCACTACTCTTCTCCCTATCCATCCTTCTCAGTTCCTCAAGCTCTCACTACTCACCATTGTTGCACTTGATGTAGTCGACGCCCTTCACGTAGTAGTTCCGAGGGCAGGAAACATCGCCAGTCTCACGCCTGTCGTCATCGAGTCAAGAAGCGAAGGACGAGGAAGAGAATGGAGGTGTACATGGCATGGAAGATATCGTTGCCGTTGATTACACACTCGCCAGTGACGTAGCTGACAATTCAGTCAAACTCGAGAACCCCTTTCGCTCCTCTCCTCTCCTTCACCTGCAATGCTCGGTAGCTGGGAAGCGTCCAGGAGGTCCTGGAGGCCCAGCGGGCCCTTGGATGCCGATCCCAGGGACTCCGGGAGCCTGGGGCCAAGTTAGCGAGAGCCTGAACAAAGGGGAAGCCAGAGCAAGTAGGTGCGCCAGGCCATGAGGGAGGACGGAAGGACAGACAAAAGCTGGAGGAACAAGCAGGCCAAGAGAGCGAGAACAGGAGAGGCAGGGAAGGAGTAATGTGCCATTTCTTACCCCAGGGGGACCAGGCAAGCCAGGATTTCCTCTAGGACCCTGTCAAAATCACAGCGTCAACGCCTGGAGCATGCGCGTCGCTGGTTTGACCTCCGGACCCTGCACGCCCATCGGACCGATAGGCCCCCTCTGCCCAATCTGACCAGGAATACCTGTGGGGTAGTCACTACACTTGAGTCCAGAAGCCAAGCAGTGGGAGGTAAAGATGGTGGTACACGTTGAGAAAGGTCGAGCACAGACGCGATAAGATGGCGGCCAACCACAACGAGACACAGCAACACAGATAGGAGTAGGACCAGCAAGACGATTTGAGGAGGCTACGGTGAGATGTCAGCTTTCTCTTCACCTGGAGCCCCGGGTCGTCCCGTGTCACCAGGCCTGCCTTGATCGCCAGGAGGCCCTCTCAGGCCCCGATATCCCCTAGGGCCCATGGGACCTGCCGGTGAACGTCAAGGCACGTCGCATTTTCACTCACTCCACGCACCCTGAGGGCCCATGGCACCGGGTGAGCCTGGAGAACCGTTCTGCCCTGCAGGGCCCGTCGGTCCAGGGAGACCCTACCAGGCACAGTGAGTATGTCTAGAGGACAGCGTCTTCGCGGCGGTATACCTGGGGTCCGCTCATGCCGGTTGGTCCGGGCTGCATTGCGACGGTGTTGATCCTCTGATGCAGGATCCTTGATTCGCGCGCCAACCTCCTGTCGTACGCCTGCTCCAGGTTCACGATCTTGGCGGCGAACTGCTTCTTGAGCAGTCGCATGGCAGCTCGAAGTTTCTTGATCATGTTGGCATTTTCCATGTCACCCCGTACAACCTCTCTGTTGGTTCTTTCGAGTCTGCCGATGTTCTTCTCAGCTATTTCGAACATGTCAGACCGGCATAAATATCACATAGAACGTGCAAACCTAGAGGCTCCCATGGCTTAGGTGGAGGAACCCACTCCGATTGTGACGGCTCAGCTTCCTGTTCCTGAGGAACATCTGGGGTCGCCTGCACGGCTGGTGGTGGCGGCGAAGACGGCTCTTCCTCCACCTCCTTCTCCGTTTCCTCCACGGGGTTGAGCGTTCCGGTGACTTTCCATGTGGGCATCATGGTCGTTCGCGATCCCTCGACCAGGGACGTTGGCTTCCGCTCATGGGCTCTGAGACTGACGAGGGACAGGAGGACTAAGAGGATCAGCCCTGCAGCTCCTGCCGCCGCCGCCGCCGCTCCCTGCCTCCTCCTCGACATGCCCCGAAGAGACACGGCGGTTTCGGAACCGTTGAAATCCGTTTCTGATAACGAATATTTCGATAGGCGGGGCCTGCCGGGGCCCCGGGCCCCTCAGGGCCTGGGCATCACCGTACGGTCCTGCCAGTGCCCGGGCCGGCCCAGCGAGTCACTGTGACCGCCTGAGGCTCCCGTCGGGTAGTGGCTGACGGAGCACAAGATTGTTAGACTTGTACAGTGACAAGTTGTAACAAGATCGGACAGTTTTTGCTCAAGACCAAGTTTAATGTACACAAAAGTGACTTGACCAGAATTGAGGAGCACATGAGAGATAGACTGTACGCTAGGATGTGAAACCCAAGCATCCAGACATGAGAGGACCTTAGCGAGACGGCTGGTTTACATGAGAGTTTTTGTTAACTCGGCGCTATCTGACTGGCACGGCTGGCATAGTATCGATCCATCAGTGGCACTGAACAGTGCGGGCCGGGCACGGGGCAGACGGAAGTTAATGGCCGAACTTCGGAACCGTTGAACAGGCTTGTCAGTCCGTTGTCCATTTATTTTCCGAGTTCCGGGTCTCACGAGTCATCGTCCGGGCCTCGCTCGCCTCTAGCGGCAATTAAACTCTCACTCGCCTCTTCTACTGACATCCCCGCACGCGCCCATCTTCGCACCCCACGAGGATCATGCGGGAATACGGCAGGACCTCCACGCACGAGATGTTGCTGCGACAGCCTCGGTCAGCTCAGCTTCTTACCCGCCTCCGGTCCAGCTGGGCTCACCTTCGAACGTCTCGCATCCGACTTTGATCGACAGCTCGAGGAGCGTCTGCAAACACAAGCCCTCCAGCTAGAGCAGCGACAGCCTGACAAGAGCGATAGGTACAAGCTCAGCGGTAGGAAGGAGCAGGAGAAGACTGAGGGAGAGCAGCCATAGCGTGAGGAGGAGAGGAGGGCAGTAGTAGAAGGAACAAGCAGGGAGACTAGCAGGACACAAGTGAACATGCGCTACCATCGAGCTGGGCATCACTTTCAGGTCAACCACAGGATCAGTGAGGTACAGCCGATCCCTTCCCTCCTGCGTTTCAGACGTGAGGAGGGGAGAAGAGCTTGCGCTGCTCCCGCACCTTCCCGCTCCACCTCGACAGCCTCGGCAACATCAGCCATGCTGTGCTCCACAGCAGCTCCTCTGAGCCTTCACTCTGACACAAGGCAGTCACCCCCTGCCACGTCAACCGCCTCCTCTCACATCCCACACGGCAAGCGACTTGTCCATGGAGGCAGTGATAACGTGCGTCCCCTTCGTTTCCAGCCCCGTGATCGCTCCTTCGTGCGCCCTCCACGTGCTGTAAACACATCCAGCAGCAGCTCAGCAGACTCAGCAACTCGCAGCAGGTCCGCCTGACCTCTGCAAGACCCCCGACCTGAGGTCCATCACGCACACCTGACCTGTGCTAGTGCCCATGAAGATCGACCCTCGTGATGCTTTGATGCTCAGCACGTTGTTCAGGGCAGGCGGCAGGTGCCTGCGGGCAACGTCGGTCATGCTCGCCGTCGCCAGTTCCCTCTCTCACCACTCGACTCCCTTGCTCTTGCTCCTCAGGTCTACAACCTTGACAGCGACAGGCCCAGGATACTTGGCGGTACACGCAAGGATGGCGTTGCCTCCAAACCAGAACCTGCGGCTGTGTGAGGCAAGTAACGAGCTGCTGCTGCTCCCACTCAGTCGCTGCAACGTCGCCTTCCAGGCACGCGAAGCTGGTGATGCTCGCAACATGCCCGCTCGTCAAGACGCCCTTGTGTGTCTGCATCCTCTGCAGCACCTGACGTGTTGCGTCAAGCTCGCTCGCCGGCCCTTCAGTCTCGCTGCACCTCGAAGTCCCACACGTGGATCTCAGTGTCAAGTGACACAGCCCAGGGTCTGCTGGGAAGCAGCTGGACGCGCGTCACTGGTTCGCGATGTCCTGTGTACATCCCCTCGCAGTTCAAGTTATGCGGAGACCAGAGACGGACGGTCGAGTCCTGCAGGTCAAGTCAGAGGAGAGGAGGGGCGGGTAGCGAGGATGTGCGGACTTTGCTTCCTGTGAAGAAGACTCGCTCGCTGGGATGCCGACAGATGCACTTGACGTTTCCTGTGTGTCCCTTCCACGAGCACGCGAGAGCTGAGGGAGAAGTGAGAGGCTCGTCTCGCAACCTCCTCCTCCACCTCCATTGAAGGTCCACTCCCACGACCTGTCCTTGACCACGATGCTCCCTTCTCCCGCCTGCCGCTGCTCCCCGAAGCCCGACCAGCGCGCTATCCCGCTCTCTCGATCCGCCGCCCTCCTGTCCTCGGCAAGCGATCGAGTCGGGAGAGGCTTGGAGGACGCATGTTTGGCGACAAGAGACTCGATGAAGGCATGGTTGCGAACAGCTTGACGGATCGTCGACTGCCACTGGGCGCAGGAAGGGTCGGAGGGAGGGACAAGATCAAGCAGGGAGTGGTAGACGTCATGGACTATGTCAGCGCTGTACATCAGCTTCAACTGACTCCTGCTCTCTGCCGACAGCCCGCGCTGAGAAGACGGCTGGGAGGGACAAGTCAAGGCTTGCGAGAAGGAAAGGAAGGGAAGTGAGGGCAACTAGACATGAGGAAGGAGAAAGACGAAGAAAAACGAGAACGGAGGGACGAGAGAGGAGGGAGAGAGGTGGGGGACAGGACGGAGAGAGAAAGGAGCGACAAGGGAGAAGGAAGGGAGAAAGGAAGAACCACAGGAGGAACCACAGGAGGAACCACATGAGGAACCACAGGAGGAACCACAGGAGGAACCACAGGAAGAACTTTCCTCTCTCCCTTCCCTCTCCCTTTTCCCTCCTTGCTGAAGGGGAGAGGAAGAGCAGAGGATGGGGAGACGAGAGGGCACTTACATCCGACCCTCCGAGCCCGAGGGGATTGCTACCAGTCACAAACCCCTTGGAATAAATTTGAGTCAGCGACATAAGCCAATTAGCGAGTCCGAGGAGGAGATGCTTTCTGACTGCGTCTGGTCCTGACTTGCCCAGCAGGTCGCAGAGAATACTCGTAGTCACCATGACAGACTCTCTCGAAGTCATCCGACTGCCCCCCTCCTCCTCCTGCTTGCACTCTCTTACAGGAACCTCTGTCAGGAGGCGGAGCAGGATGGAGTTGTGGAGGAGGCAGAGGTCCATGGAGCTCGTGCTGGATACCATGGGCAGCATCTGCTCGATCGTCGTCAAGATCAGCAGAAAAGAGTCTCTGCGCGTGAAAGTCTTCCCGTCCTTCCCAGCTCCGCCCGCCCTCTGCCCATCGCTATCATCGGGGGACCTCTCCTCTGCCAGCGTCTTGTGTGCCGCCACTCCTCTCCTCCCCTCCGTCGACCCGAAGGTCCAGTCGTAGAGGACGGCGAGCATGCGCGGGACGAGGAGCTGGGAGCACCAGACCTCTCCCATCTTCGTCCCAAGATCCACTAGGAACCCAGAGACCCGCCCTGAGGCATCCCGGGCGAGTTTTGGGACGAGGGGGTCGGCGATGTGGATCAGGCTGACTGCCTCCCCTAGCACTTCTCCTGTGAGGCCCACCAGGGTTCGAGAGACGCGGGAGGAGACGGTAGAGCTCGGCGAGTTCACGAGGAGGGCGAGGAGGCGAGGGAGGAGGGAGTGGAGGAACGAGTCAACGCCGAACGAGTCGATCCATCCGGCGACAGAGGACACGTCGAGGAGCCCAGCCATCGCCATCGCCTCCTGCTTGCTGTCCCGGTCCGTTTTGCTTCCGCTGGAGATCAGCTGGAGCAGGTGGGGCAGGACCAGTCTTTCGCTCTCCTTCTGCCCGATGCCTCTGCAGAAGATGGGAACAATGGAGCGCAGAACGTCAACCTCCTGCTCCTCCTCCTCGAACGCCTGAAGGATGTCAGGCAGGAGGGTGAGGAGGAGGGGAGATCGCATGAGAGCAGCGGAAGCTCGATGCGTGTCCTGGAGGACAGCTCGGACCTTCTCTCTTCTCATCCCCGCGTTCACGGAGCAACGGAGGAGCTGCACGAGCTCGAGGAGGGGATGAAAATACTCAGGGAAGATGCGATGGGAGGAAAGAGCTTTCAAAGGCTCCGCAGGTCCAGGTGCGATCGATTTGACGTCCGTTGAGATCGACTGCGAGTATTCCCCCAGCAGGCCGAGCCGAAGCACCTTGTCGCTGTTGAAGGGTTCTTGAACGGACGTCAGCACCTTCGACTTGCTCTCAACGTCTGATCGCAACATCCTAGCGAGACACTGACTGGTCCTCGCATGCTCGAGAGCGTCCTGAAGTAGAGCTGGGATGGAGCCCGCCCGTGACTTGTTGCCCTCCTCTCCCAATCCTCCTCCTCCTGCCTGCAGCTGCTTGACGGAGTCCACGAACGATCCCAAGGGGAAGTCGACTGAGGGGAAGTGACAGAGAGAGTCGTTGAGCAGGTGAGAGTCGCTCAAAATCAGCTCCATCATCGTCGAGTTATCGTGACATATGTAGGAGGAGAAGTTGCCGACAAAGTTGAGATCCCTTCTCGTCGCATCCTCCCCCAAGCACGAGCCTCCTGCTCTCCCGGAGCAGCCACTGGCCTCCATCAGCACTAGATCCTGCACAAGGAGAAAGGCGGAGTTTGACTCGTCCGTCAGCAGGCAAGACTCGTCAAAGCCCAGGGAGCTGAAAGTTCTTTCCGCTCCTTCTCCTTCATCCCCCGAGCTCCTCTGACTCCTTCCCAACACCTCCCGATGCGCGTTCGACGGTCGGATCAGCATCTCCATGTCTACCCGCTCCCCGATCGCCTTTCGGATCCCAGCAAACAGCGACTTCTTCGTCTTCTTCTCTGCCACCACCTTCAAGGTTCCTGTCTCGCTCCCTCCCTCCTCCTCCGCAACCTGGACAGGGTGATCTGCCTCCACCGGACGTTCGCGGGAGGAGCAGGAGGAGTCGGAGGAGACGAGGTATCGCTCGATGTTGGCGACCTTCTGCTTGTTCGAGACCCTCCGCGGGGGGTGCGGACGTTGGAACAAGACGCAGAACCCGCGGTAGGACGGGAAGGTATTCTCCTTCAAAGGCACGTTCTTGGCGTCGATCGCCTCCTGTCCGACTAATTTGCAACCGAACGTGAGGTCGATCCACTCGTGCAGGCTCGCCGACACCTCATCGCTCTCGAGCATCATGCGGTGCTGCTCGATGAAGTGATGGGGCGACTGAGCCCAGGAGGGCAGGAGCAGGTCGGGCATGTCCGAGTGAGTGGAGGAGAAGACCTGGGGGTCGCAGAAGAACTCAGGGATGCACTCGTCTGGCGTCCACGCGTAGAGCCGCTCGAGGGAGGACGGGTACTCGTGCGGCTGCCATTGCGAACGGACGACCTGGAGCAGGCGGCTGCGGGGGAGCCTCCGGGCGAGGTAGATACAGTAGGTCAGCTCGGACAACAGCTCCGTCACGTGATGCGGCGAGGAGCTCCTCCAGCTGACGTCGAGCTGAACGTCCCCCCTTGTCAGCCTCAGCTTTGACTTTGACAGGTCTCGCCAACCGCCGAAGGGAGCATGGAGGTCCGAGACCCATGGCAAGATGGGGTGAAAGGAGGGGTCCCCCAGTCGTCGCCCTGCCATGGCGTTGAGGGCCATGAGGTAGTCGAAGTTGGAGCAGGTCCCCTCAGCCCAGCTCCGTGTCATCGAGAGCAGGCTCCATCTGTTCGGCAGCCGGTACACCTTCCCTGCTCCCTCCACCTCCTCCTCCGCCCGAGCCCTCAAGTCGGCAAGCTGCTGGACTTGATTTGAAGGTCTGCTGGAAGGGAATAGCAGGTTACACCTGATGGTCCAACTCGCGTCGATCGACAAGCTCCGGACGTCCAGGCAGCCCAAGGCAAAGGAGTGACGGTGAAGGGACTCGACTAGGAGAGCTACCTGGTAGAGGAGGAAGAGAACGTTCGTCGAGTCTTGTGCGAGCCGGTCCTGATCGAACCTGATGACGTCGGCGACAGAGGTCGGCACGAGCTTGCTCACGACGATCAGCGCTCTTGCTGGAACGAGAACAACATCTGAGATCTCCGGCAGGAAAGAATGTCGCGGGACAACAAGGAGACCACAAGATCGTGACCCGTCTGCCTGCCTGCTGCGAGGAACAGGTTGGTAGAAGAGGGTGAAAAATCTCATAAAGTCTGTCAGGCCTTTCACACTTTCACCAGCTTCTGGCAAATCTTGCCCCATGGCAGAGTGTGACAAGGCAAGGCAGGGAAAGCATCTCCCTGACCCTCGGAACCCCAATCCGCTATCGGCAGAACGTGAACAAGGACCGTCCCCCTAGTTCCCTCCTCTTCCTCCTCCTCCTCCTCATCATCGTCATCATCATCATCGATCTTCTCTCGAACATCGGTCGATTGCCAGACGAGGTCAAACTTGTCCTCCTGTTCGTCGAGACTAGTGCACAGTGACAGGCATGCAGCGCTCTTCCACCCACTGGCGAGGCAACAAACGAACCTTTCGCCTTTGCCATCGTAGTCGTACAGGATCGCATCCCGCTGAGACTCCTCAAGGAGCCTCTGAAGGAACATCCTCCTGCTCTCATGTACCGCCATCCTGCTACGGGTTGCTCTCATGTACCGCCATCCTGCTACGGGTTGCGCCGTGTTGTGTCGGCGGTGAAATCACCACATTTTCCCCTGACAAAATCCGCAACATAAAACGTTTTAGATGCATCCTGGTACAGACATTAAAATACATATTAATAAGTATGATGATGATTTGCTTACTATGTTGAGTGTATCGATATATAATATTTTACTGCATATAAACAGCAAAGCACTACCAAGATCACTTATAAACTTTAAATATATTGTAAGACTGTTTTGGGCGAACGATGCCACGACACGGACGGCGAAGGGAGAAGAGGAAGGGATGGCGGGAGGAGAGAGCGACATGAAGGGATGAGAACAGAACAGGGAAAGGACGCGGGTAGATGGAGGAGCAGAAGAAGGGGGCAGGAAGGGAGCAGGATGATGGAGGGCAAGACTGGGAATGATATAAGTGCGAAACAGAAATGAGAGGTTGGGAATGCCACAATTCGAAAAGTTCAAAGCCAAAGCTAGCCGTCTTTCCTGTGATGACATGGTGCCTTGCAGACATCAAGATATGGATTTTGATGAAACGGCGTCAAGAATTCAGAGTCTAGGTCAATCTGTGCTTGTTTGACCGCGTGTATGAGGACTGATTTCGAAACCAGCCGCGGAATTACGAAATCTTGAATCAGAGCATGAGAGCGAGCGGCAGAGTCTTAACCTAGAGTCATTGTCTGCTCAGATTGTCGAGGAACATGCTGATCTCAGACCCATCTCAGCAGGTGAGCGTTTGAGCTCTAGCAATCACATGGAGCTGACGGAATTGAAGCTGATAAGGGCAGGGGGGCTGAAGTTTCCTTTGAACGCATGTCGTTGAACATCGAGGACAAACAAGCTCGTCATCCGAGCTTGCTAGAACGTAGCGAGGAGCTCCTGAGATCTCAGAGAGCGTTCTCCGACCTTTCCTCAAGACATCAGGAACAGCTTTCCAGCGCCCCCAAGATGTTCGAGGAGAGAACAAGAGACGGTCGAAGTGGGACGCTGACCCGTCAGGTCCTGGGGAGAAATCCTCGAGTAGAGGAGAAAGAGGAGGAGGAGGAATCCGCTCTCCTGCTCGACATCCGCAAGGACCCGACTAGAACATCCTTCAAGCGCGACGCCTTCCTTTCGACCCTCATAACGGGCGAGCACGCGGATGTCGAGAAGGTCTGTCCCGCCCTCCTGCTGGCCGTCTGATGACGAGGATGGTGGCGAGCAGGAGCTCAGGTACCGCAAGAGCCTGCGGGACAAGGACGCTCGTAGCCAGCAGGGCAAGGGGCTGCAGCAGGAGCTGGGGGGCTATAAGGAGGCGGAGAAGCTCCTCAAGTCTCGTCCTCCTCTCAAAGACCCCTTCGACCTCGTCCAGGGCCTCTGTAGATACACTCCTCGCCCAACTGACCCCGAGCTGAGGTAATCGTCTGCATGCCCACTGCTTCCCTTCCCTTCCCTCCCGTTCCCTCTACTCCCCTTCTCTTCCCTCTACTTCCCTCCCCTTCTCTTCCCTCTCCTTCCCTTCCCTGCTCTACTGCTCCTCTTCTTCCCTCCCCTCCTCCCCTCCCTTCGCCAGTCTCTCCCCCTCTCTCCCTCACTCTCTCTTCCTTCCCTCTCCTCTTACCTCTCTTCCCCCTCCTTTGCTTCGCTCCTCTCATCCTGTTCCTCCTTGGTCCACTCGTTTCTCCTCTGTCAGCGCGTGAATTTCCCGCAGGAAGTCGCGCTCTGCCAATCGTTACGCCTACTCCGGTGAACCTCCTCCCTTGTCCCCGTACCATCCCACCGCAGCCACAGCGAGCATCAAGACGTCGGGAGGTGCGGGGGAACGAAGAGGGGAAGACGGCAAGACGACAGGGAAGGAGCGGATGGGGTTGCAAGAGAGGACGAAGGACACGGAGAAGCTTGCACGAGTAGAGTTGTTATGTTGCTGTTGAGATTTCATGACATGAGAGAATGCAGGAAGACTTGGAATCGTTTCTGATGGGAAGGAGCGAGGAGATAGATTGGAAGCTGAACAATCGCAATCATACCCAGAAAAACCAAATTGACAACCAAAATGACAAGCACGAAATTCACAACCATCGCGAGAGCAAGCAAGCCGAAAGTGCAAAAATAGCAAGTGTGGCCCATCCACGTGAGGCTCCGAGCAAATCTACAACTGAGTGGAAGGTGACAGAATTGTTTGATGCCCAAAAACTTGTTGGAGTTTACGTGTTTACAATCAGCACGAGAAAGCATCAATAGCATTTACAGCACCAACACCAACTCCTTCTCATGATCACGTACATCTTTTTGCCTGCGCTTCTGCGCTGTCAGCTCATGTCTGGTCTCAACTAGATCAACAAGGCTCCTCCTCCCGCTCCTCCTGCTGACAAACCCTCCAACATCCACTCGACGGCGTCAAACGACACCAGCGCCTCAAGCAGAGGAAGGCTGGGGATCGGAGGATTTCTGCGGGGGGTGAGGGGTGGGACTGCAACAGTCTCCTGTACTGATGACGCATGAAAGATGTTCGGATGTGCTGACCGGCGGGAAGGAAATCCGAAGAGGATGCAGAGTGCGCAGGAGGAGCCGCCGGGTCGAGGGAAGGCGGAGATTCAGGGGATCAGAGCAGGTCAGGAAGTGAGGGAGGACGAGGAGGGGATGGAGGGGAGATGGAAGAATGAAGGAAGTGACAAGGAGGAGGAGAGGAGCAGAATGTGGAGAGAAAGGAGGAAGAGGGACAGGGAGGAGAGGTGAAGCGAGAGGGCGAGGAGAGGGCGAGAAAAGATGAGGAGAACAGAGGAGGAGGGAGGAGGAGTAGGATGCTAAAATGGGCTGTAAGATGTATGTTGTGGGGGCGCGAGGACCAAGGTGGACTCGATGAACAACAAGGATGCTGATACAAATGGAGAGAGCTGGAAGGTTCAGAAAGTCTCTCCCTCTCCCTCTCCTTCTCTCCCTGTCCTTCTCTCCTCCTCTCCCTCTCCTTCTCTCCTCCTCTCCTCTCCCTCACGTCTGTCTCTCGTCTTTCTATCCCTTCTTTCTTGTCTCTATCATCTCCTTCTCGCTCCCTCCTCCCCGCCCTTCTCTTCCTCCTCTTCCTCCTCTCCTCCTCGCTGCCTAAAATCACTGCTCAGGTCATCTACAAGAGCTCCTCTCCGAAGACGGACAACGACGTTGAGATCTCCCTCCCCCTCCGTCTCGCGCTCTCTCGCCGCAAGCTTGACTCCCTTCACGAGCTGCTCGCGGCAGTCGGCGAGGAGGCGCAGCTGCGAGGGGTACGAGTGTCCTCCTCTCAGGTAGCAGATAAGGGAGGAGGGGGATTGTGGAAGAAAGAGAAGTGAGGAGGAGAAGTGAGGAAGAGGGCTGTGAAGGAGGAGGGAGGGAAGGAGGAGGGAGGGAAGGAGGAGGAGGAGGAGAAAGAGGAGGAGGAGGAGGTTTATGATCTCGTCCTCAGCATGCCCGCCAGGTGATCCTCAGCGGGGAGCCGGACAACGTGCAGTACGGTCAGGACCTCTTGGAAGCCGTGCTGAATGAGGCCTGAGAGATGGATATCTTTACTAGCGAGTAGACTAGAGGAAACAGCAATGCCCCTCCTGTCCTCCTCCTGCTTCCCTTCCTGCTTCCCTTCCTGCTTCCCTTCCTGCTTCCCTTCCTGCTTCCCTTCCTGCTTCCCTTCCTTCTTCCTCTTCCCCTCTCTGCCTTCCTCCTCCCTCCCTCCATTGTCCTAGTCCTTCCCTTGCTCTTCCTTCTCGCCCCATCTTCGTTGCTGCCCTCCTCATCCAGGACTCACTCTGCCCACCCGCTGTCGAAGTTGAGCAGGAAGGACAGTGCACGGATGGCCTCTGCTCCTGTGAAGTCGTCCTTGCTCTCCGTCAGCCCCTGCAGGGCCTCTATGGCCCCTCCCTGCACCATTTGCAGCATGCAGTCTGCATCTGCTCTGATCTCTGCTATGTTCCTGCACGCGCATGTGCGTCATCATGGGATGCGAGGGAGGAGGGGGGAGGGCGTGAAGGCGGAGGAGCAGAGCGGAGAAGCAGGGCGGAGGAGCAGGGCGGAGGAGGAGAGCGGAGGAAGAGCAGGGCGGAGGAGGAGAGCGGAGGAGGAGCAGGGTGGAGGAGGAGAGCGGAGGGTGTGAGGCGGAGGATCGCGCGCGTCTCTCACGCCAGGGTCGTCGCTCCTTCTCTGCGATATTTGGGGACTGACGACCGACAGAGGCCGACGATGAATCCCAGCGCTCCTCCCTTGACCAGCAGCACATGCACGTCCATGCAGACTGCGAGGGCGGCAAGCACGCGGCTAGCTTGCATGTGCAGGTCGAGATGGACAGTCTCTCCTGCTCAAGCTCAGCTGTAGCCCAGCAGCAAGTCAGCTCGGACCATCGCTGACGCTCTCGTCGGGCTCGCAGATCAACGTGCGGGGAGTTCCGGCGAGCTTGACGAGGGGGGGGATGGCGTTGGAAGAGACAATCGTGCTCGCATGCTCCGCAGTCCATGACAGCCGCTTCAAGGCCTTGCAAGCGAAGTACCTGAGAGTCGCTTCTCAGCTGCTGCCCAGCTAGCTCGTCTCACCTGGCGTGGTAAGGGCCGTGCTGGAGGGTGCTGATAAGGAAAGAGATGACGGGGCTGTTGAGGAGGACGGAGGACTTGACGGGAGGAAGGCAGAGGTTGGCGAAGACGCCGCAGACTAGATGTTGCTGGTCAACGCGTGAGGAGGATCCTGCGGCAAGAAGACGTCAAGTCAGCAGCCACGTAGCTCAGGTCAGCAGCGACCGAGCTTGACGAGTTCGTCGACGAGGGCGCCGTCTATGTACATCCTGGCGTACTGCAACTTTCGGCTGGAGTTGAGGAGGAGGAGGAGAGCCGAGGTGGTCAGCTCAGGGTCTCCCTTGCCGTTCAGGTCCCGCAGGCTCAAGCGATGCCGATGGATCAGGTCGAGCGCCGAGTCGTTGAGGGCGAGGAAGGAGAGCGCTCGCACCGCGTGACGACCTGCAGGACTTGAGCTGGGGGCGGGGAGGAAGAGGAGAGGGTACAGGTGGAGACGTGCTTGGACTGGAGGCAGCCGACGAGAGACTCGACGATCCTCTCCTGCTCAGCGACCTGCGACCTCACTTGCTCCTCGCTAGCGCTCAGCGCCACCAGCATCTCGCATGCGATCGCGTTGCTGTCGGCGTGCGGGGACCCCAACAGCTTCTCGAGTGGGGGCAGGATGTGGAGGGCGACCAGCTGCCTGATGAGCTGCTTGTGTTTGCACATTCGCAGGACGGCAGAGGCGGCCTCCAGCTGGAGATGCGGGTCGTCAACGTGCATGTACTTGATCAGGCAGGACGCCAGCCCTCTGGTCATCAGCTCCTGCGCCACCTGCGTGACGTCACCAGCCCCCCCCCTCCTCGTCCCCCTCCTCTCACGCTCTGATCCTTCACAAGGGCTCCGGAGAGCGCGCAGACGCTGGTCTGAATGGGAACGTTGGGAGTGTCGAGGACGCGCATCATGACCTCTATCCCTCCTCTCTGTAGGAACTCCGAGCAGAACCTGTCCTCTCGTTCGCACAGCGCTCCTAACACGTTTGTGCTTTCCCTGATCATCGCCTCAATATTCATCTCTTCGTTCCCCGTCTCCATCCTCTTCTTCACTCCCTCGACCTCTGACTTTGCCTCCTCCAGCATCTGCTCTGCTTGCTTCAACACTGACTTGTTCCGCAGCAGCATCGTCATTTCCCCTCGCCCACCCTCCTTTAGCTGCGCCTTGGCTGCGGTGATCCCCTCCTCACAGCTCCTCACATAATCCTGCGGGATCATGAGAGGAGGAAGGGATAAAGGAGGAGCAAAAATAGAAAGGAAGCAAGCAGAAGAAAGAGCAGGAGCACCACCAGCACCAGCACCAGCACCAGCACCAGCAGCAGCAGCAGCAGCAGCAGCAGCAGCACCAGCAGCACCAGCAGCACCAGCAGCACCAGCAGCACCAGCAGCACCAGGTTTACCTCCTTCTCCTTCAAGATGGTTTTCAGCCCTTCCTTCCAGCGCGGCTCGCAGAGCTCGAGCAGCGTCTTCATCCCCTCTCGCCGGGCGATCTCCGTCCTCGCTCTCAGCTCCTCCGCCAGGATACGCATGAGCTTGAGGCAGGAGAGCTTGAGAGAGGTGATGGAGGAGCCCAAGAAGTCAAAGAGAACGTCCCAGCTGATCTTCGAGCTGATGAAGGATCGTTTCTGCTGGGATCGTGCTTCCACCGTCAGTCTCTCGAGGCTCTGGATGGACTGCTCAGGGAGGTAGACAGATCTGAGGAGGGCTTAGAGGAGGAGGCAGAGCCGTCACGTCACTCACTTGACCACGTCAGCGAGGCTTCTGTCTCGCCTCGCAGGCTCCACCTCGATCAGATCCTACCGCTCCTTCATGCACGAAAGCGAGGAGGAGGAGGAGGAGGAGGAGGAGGAGGGGGGGGGGGGAAGGGGGGCGGGGGGGTAGAGACGGACGGACGGACGGACGGACGGACGGACGGACGGAGCAAGGGAAGCAGACGAGGTCTCACCTGCGACGACTCTTGTGTTTGCAGTGAGTTCACAACCTGCTTCTGCTTTCTCGGGCTCCAGACCCAGTCCAACCCGAACTTGCGAGACAGATAGCGGCCAACCTGATCTGTCAGCGCATGTCAGGACGCGCATCTGAAGCTTCCTTTTGCCTCTTCACCTATCTGAGAGTGCTTCAAGCGGTCAGCAAACGCGATGAACTCTACAATCTCTCCATCGAAATATTTTCTGGACGTGAGTTACACGTGTTGTTCATTGCAAGATAGATCGATACAACCTTCCGTCCGCGTCCAGCCCGAACAAGACATGAGTGAAGTAGGCCGAGGCTTCGGGTGACTGCGACAGGTCGACATGCCCGCTGCTGCTCTGTGAGCGCGAGGAGGGAGAGAGAGATGAGGAGCGGAGGGAGAGAGAGATGGAGAGAAAGAGAGAGGGAGGGAGGAGAGAAGGTGAGAACCTCGGCACGTTCCTACATCCGTTGATGTACATTGAGATCTGACTGCCAACCTTTCTTAGCAGGACGATGGAGAACTTGGTGGGGTCATCGCCTTCAGTCACACACGATTCCTTCCTGCCTGTCAGCGCGCCGCCATGTCTGCCTTCTCCGCACCTTTCCTGCATGGACCTTGAAGCGAGGCTCGTACGTCTTCTTGCCATCGAAGCTTTGTTCGATTGCAACTTGAAGCTGCTTGACTAGTCAGCTCCTCCTCTAGTGCCTCCCCTGCTCCCTCTAGTCCCTCCCCTGCTCCCTCTAGTCCCTCCCCTGCTCCCTCTAGTCCCTCCCCTGCTCCCTCTAGTCCCTCCCCTGCTCTGCCCACCTCAAGGCTCCAACCACTCTCGGAGTCCAAGAGCGTGAAGATGGGCCACGGGCTGCGGTCTGATCAGCCTCGAGCAGGAGACTTGTGTTCGGACCTGTTGCCCTGGCTGAGGTAGGACTTGCACACTATGAAGATGCTGAAGCTGCTCTCCTTGACCTGCGCCCGGTCAGACCTCGACGGAGCCGCATGCCTCCTTCACGTTGCCGCTGAGTTGCCTCGCAAGCATTGAGTTCTCTTGGATGTACATGTACTTGTCTGTGGAGAACTTGATGGAGGGGTAGTAGTTGATGATGTTTCTATGGTACAACCTTGACAACAAGGTATGAGGGGTATGAGAGGAGAGGTCTTCTCAGCTCACGGTTGGTACATGGCCGCCGGTTGACACGCGTGAGCCTGAATGCCTTGAAACACCTGAGAGCTCGCTCCAGCTGTGCCAGCTATGAGATGTTAGCGATGAGGAAGCAGGAGAAGGAGCATGAAGTAGGAAACAGAAGCAGGTTCAGGTGCAGGTGCAGGGAGTAGGAGCAACAGCAGCAGCAGCAGCAGCAGCAGCAGCAGCAAAGAAAGCAGCAGCAGCAAAGAAAGCAGCGGCAGGCCTCTTACTTGGGTTGAGGAAGAGCAGGTTGCCTTGCCTTGCTATCACTTCTATCCTTCTCTCTGGCACCTTTGAGTCCTCAACCTACTGGACGTCAGACCTTGTCGCGGGCCATGAAGATGCACAAGAACGAGCGGATGATCGGAGGAAGCAGCATCGAAGATGTCCAGAGCATCTGAGACAACATGATGAAAGATACACTAGCCCTAACTCAACCTTGCTGACTCGATATCTCAACTTGCGTTGCTCCTGATTGAAACGACTTGGAGCAGGTGATTCGGAGAGGGAGAGCACTGATATTCAATGTCAACCTCAATCGCACGAGGAGACACTCGCCTGTCATGTATGATCGCAGTCTTGCTGCCATGAGGTTGGCTGTGATACTCCAGCTCCTCCAGCTTCAGCCACCCGACAAGGAACTGAAGGAATCATCATGAAAACGACAACGAGCAGAAGGTGATTCGAAGATGAGTGATTGCGATGATACTACGGTCATGCTACCCAACGAACACAGGGAGGATGAAGCAGCAGGAGCATATGATCTCAGTGACCTTGAAGCTCGGGTTGGGCCAGGGACCAGATGGGCTACAGGTCATCCATGTCAAACGAGAGCAGCAGCCCGTCTCTCCCTCTCACCCTCGTTTACTTGCCTCCATGATGTCCTCCCGCTCCCTCGTCGCCATCCTCCGATCCTCCGCCATCTTCCGTTCTTCCGTCATGCCCAATCCTTCGTCATGCTTGATCCTCTGCCCTCTCCTCCTCCTCTTCTTGGCTCATCGCCTGATCTTGTAGGTGATTACTTGCTCGACGACACCAGGGCGAGGGCAGGAATCCAAATTTCCCTCCTCTCCTACCTGTCCCTCCCCCTCCCCCTCCCCCTCCCCCTCTCTCTCCCTCTCCCTCCTCTCCCTCCTCCCCCTCCCTCATCCTCTCCGTCCCCCTCCACCTTCTCTTCCCTACCTACCCGCCATTTATTAGGCCCGGCCAGGCATTTCAATATTCCAACCTACCAACTTACACGCCATGCCGAGCTAAGCCGTAGCGCATGGAGAGCAAGGTGAGCGAAGAGCAAAGCAGAGCAGAGCAGAGCAGAGCAGAGCAAAGCAGAGCAGAGCAGAGCAGAGCAGAGCAGAGCAAAGCAGAGCAGAGCAGAGCAGAGCAGAGCAGAGCAGAGCAGAGCAGAGCAGAGCAGAGCAGAGCAGAGCAGAGCAGAGCGAATGGTGGGAGGAAGAGGGCTGGTAGGAAGGGGAAAGGGAACGAATGGAGCCATATGAAGGGAAGAGAAGTCAGACAAGGAATGAGGACACAAGGAGGATGTTCTGAGATGTTGCTCACCATCGTTCAGCTTTTCTAGCAGCAGTCCTCATGCATGGCGCGTTTGTGCTACCAAGGTCGGATTCTCAAAGCACCATTCAGAGTGCAGCGACTGGGGTCAGGATGAAGGACTTGTTGACGTGTTGTTTCATCCTGACACCTTGTCAGAGATCCGACTCTCAAGCCTCTTCTCGTGATGACTCGTCTCTCCTCACCAAGCAGGTACCTCCCTCCTCTCCTCCCTCCTCTCCTGACTCACTCCTCTCCCTCTCCTCCCTCCTCCTCCATTTCCTCCTCCTCCCTTCTTCTCTCCCTCCTCCCCTCCCTCCTTCTCGTTGATTTTGGAGCAGCTGCAGTCCACGCTCTTCTCTCAGCGGGAGGATCGGCCAGGAGAGAAGCAAAGGAAGAGGTCGAAGCTCCAGAGCTTGAGCGAGGACGAGCTGCTCGAATGTCAGTTCGACCAAGTCATCGAGACCCTCAGAAGGCAGGAGGCAGGAGGGGTCCTCGCCCCCGCTCATCCCACCACAGGGTCAGCATCTTCTACATCAGTCGTCCAACGTCAAGCGATGAGGAGGAAGCAAACGATCATGCGAGCGAGAGCTCCTCCCTCAAGTCGTTCACGCGAAGCGCAGGTCCCTTGCTCCCTCCTCTCATACCTTATACTCCCTCCTCTCGTACCTTATACTCCCTCCTCTCATACCTTATACTCCCTCCTCTCGTGCCTTATACTCCCTCCTCTCGTACCTTATACTCCCTCCTCTCATACCTTATACTCCCTCCTCTCGTACCTTATACTCCCTCCTCTCATACCTTATACTCCCTCCTCTCGTACCTTATACTCCCTCCTCTCGTACCTTATACTCCCTCCTCTCATACCTTCTACTGCTTTCTCTTCTCATGCCTTTCTTATTTTCTCAGCTCTCGTCGCCTTTGCCGAGGACTTTGGCGTAACTCCCTCGCTGTACTCGAGCAGGTGTGTTGGTTTGAACTGACGCTTGTCAGCCTGCTGGAGGAAGCTATAACGGAGCTGGTAGAAGAGACGCATGAGACGAGGAAGCGTCGAGCGTGAGTTTCCCTCGCTCCTCTGCACTCGCTCAGCTGGGCTGCTGCAGGCATAAGCCGGACAGCGGGGAGATCTGGAGGCTTTTCATGGACTTCATCATGTTGTGTGCGAGGAGGGTGACAGGCATGAAGCCATACAACAACATGTTCAACGGCTACTCCCATCATGATAAGGTCGCGCTGCTGTCTGTGAGCTCAGCGAGCTGACGTGCGGCAGGTCCGATCCTTCATCCAGTTTCTCATGATGGACGACATGGAGTTCGTTGAGTCGGTACCGAGACAACCTCCTGCTCCAGTCCTTGACCTCTTGACAGGTGCTGGAAAACGATTCAAGCCCGTCGATGAGCTTGTTTTCATCCAGTCAGCAAGTCGTTATGAGGTTAACATTGAGTGCTAGTTCCCACCACACGACCTGAGACACGTGCAAACAGGCAGAGAAAGAGTCGTCCAAGAACAAGAAGTACGATAACGTCGATCAAGCTCGCCAAGGTTCTCTTCCTTCCACTCCTCAATCCCTCCCTCCTCTCTCCTTCACCGTCCTCTCCGCGTTCTCCCTGACGTCGCTAACTTGTTGGCAGCTCTGTCCAAGAGCTGGTCCCACCTCTACTTCCTGTTCAAGTTCTTCTGCTTCCAGGAGGACAGGGAGCTTCCAGGTGACGATTGACCTCCATGAGCCGGGAGATGACAAGACCCGACAGACGCACACAAGTTCACCAGCATGATCGGAGCCAATCCCAACGAGCAGAGCAAGGACGAGGACGGCAACCGGGAGCAAGGTGGAGGAGGAGATTGGTTTATACCTCTTGCTAAACGTGAAGACAGATAAAGAAGGTGAGAAAAAGATGGAGCTGTCAAGAAGAAGCAGTCAAAGATCCCAAAACAATCCTCCCATTCTCAAGAAACGAAGCTCCGAGATGGTACTCACAGAGAGAAAAGTCGACAAACAGGACAAGAATGATTCTCCCGCAGTCTCAGGAACATGTTTGTTTTCCCTTGTTTTGCTCATGACAAAGTTCTTCCAGAACGCAAAGAGGTCACCAACAAACTTCAGCGAGTGCCGTTGTTGAGGTTGGAACGTTCAAACAGTCAGCGAAGAGCCTTGGAGGAAGGCGACGGTGGAGGCAGTGAGGAGACAGGTTACAAGGAAGAAAGAAGGATGAAGAACCTACCCTGCGGGCCCCAAGTGCTCGACATGCTGTACAAGATCCGTCCTCAGTCTCTGTACGAGCATGAAGCTAAGGTACAAGGAGGCTGTTGGAGCCCCTGCTGACTTGAGGCCTTTAGAAGTCGGGGGCGAGAACGTTCATCACAGGTGGGTGGAGAGGAAGGAAAGGGAGGGGAAGGAAAATGAGGAGGAGGAGGAGGAGGAGGAGGAGGAGGAGGAGGAGGAGGAGGAGGAGGAGGAAGCACACAGGAAGGGATGGGGAAGGAGCGCGGGGAAGAAATCTAACTGTTATGTGCAGAGAACCGACCGAAGGTCAAGAAAGATCTCGCAAAGAAGGTGAAGGCAATCATGTGGGCGAAGCGAATCTCCTCCGCGAGAGCGCCCCAGGACATGAGGATGAAGACGAGGCTGGGGAGGCAGGAGGAAGTGCTGACCCGAGTAGCGTCCGATGACTTGGCGCTTCAGAACAAGGTCACGGAGTCATGGGAGCAGATGTGAGCAGTGGGGTAGCTGGGGCCGGGAGCTGACATTGCGAGCAGCAGCAGAGTCTCTCAAGACTTCGAGGCCGCAGCTCGCAAGATCCAGAAGCTGTGCAGGTCATGGCTGACGAGGAAGATAATCAGCGAAGGAAAATTCCTGCGAGACGGTTTAAAGGCCTGGTTGTCATCTAATACGAAGAGCGACAAGAAGGATGAGGTGGGAAGGATGCTTTCAGCCTCTCATACCATAACATACTCTCATACTACCTTACTCTCATGATATTCTCTCATACTACCTTACTCTCATGATATTCTCTCATACTACCTTACTCTCATGATATTCTCTCATACTACCTTACTCTCATGATATTCTCTCATACTACCATACTCTCATGATATTCTCTCATACTACCTTACTCTCATGATATTCTCTCATACTACCATACTCTCATGATATTCTCTCATACTCCCTTACTCTCATGATATTCTCTCATACTACCATACTCTCGCAATCTCATACCCTTGAATTTTTCTCTCTTGACAGGTCAGGATGCGGCTGGCAGAGCTGATCAAGTTCTGTCGGATCTTTCAGCTCTGTCCAGCTCTGATCAGCGAGTCTCGACTCGTCGACATCGCGAGGGCAGCGTCACAGACGAGCTTCAGCGCAGACAAACCGGCGGTGGTATGGATCAACTGGAGTTGCTTTCAGAGCATCATCTACGAGGTCGCAATGTTCCGAGAGCGACAGAAGAAGGCCAAGGATCAGAGTATCCTCAAGGAGGGAGAGAGCGAGCTTGACATCGTAAGACTTGCCCTGCCGGTCGACCCTCCTGACCTGCTTCCCAGCTGATCAGGCTCGATGAGACTGTCAACTTCCTCCTGACAGGCAACGGCGAGCATTCCTTCGACCCCTCTCAGCCCGCCGCCTCCATCAGGACCAGAGTGCTCGCCTACTCCGTCGCCAAGGACGTGAAGCACAAGAGCCGGCTGGCAGAGTGTGTCAAGAAGGTTGAGAACACTCTCGCTGTCACCCACAAGCTCGAGAAGGGGGGGGGGAAGGCGGCGGAGCAGCCGGGGGAGCAGACGGCTCAGAGCCTGGAGCTTCGCCGATGTCTGGACGGCTACATCAACGCGTGCAGGCAGCACAAGCTCACCCCTATCCACACGCTCATCGCTCAGCTCCCCAAGGCGAGGGTGGACCTGTGCCACTACTCGCTGAGGGGGCACAAGGCCGCCACGTTCGGGGCCAGCATGGAGCACAACTCGTGGATCTCCGAGCTCTGCCTCTGCGACTGCAGGATTGCCGCCGACGAGCTGGCGACCATCCTGACGGCTGTGAGTAAGACGGGGCTGACGAAGCTTGACCTCTCGGAGAACTACCTCAACAAGCCCGGGCTCGAGGCCCTCGCGGAGTTCCTGAGCTCCTCCAAGACGCTCGTGAGCCTCAAGGCGCGAGGAGGTGAATCCCTGTTGTTGTCTGCCTCCTCTGACCCCTGCCAGTCGCTCTTGACGACTCAGGTTGGGACTTGCTTGTTCACAGCGGCTTCGAGAACAGCTCCTCTCTCACGACCATCGACGTGGCGTACAACCAGCTGACTGACGCGAGCCTCGACAACGTCGAACATCTTGTCTTCACCAAGGCCATCACCAGGATCAGCTTCGCGTGGAACTTGTACGGTCCTGCCTTGCTGCCTTTCTCCTCCTCCTCCTCCTCTACCACCAACACCACCTTCCAGTCTAATTTTATCTTGGGCAGATTCACACAAGCCGGGATTCAGCGTATGAGGAAAGCTGCGTCAGAAAGGACCAAGTCGTCTCGAAGGTGAGCAGATGAGGGGGGAGGGGGAAGTGACTTGCTGCTCAGGAGCAAGACTCCTCGCATCTCAAACCTCCCTGCCATCCTGATCGTCGCTGATCCCGCCAGGATGCAAAACCTCGTGGAGAGGTGAGAGAGGGAGTGACGAAGGGAAGGAGAGGGAGAAGGAGAAGGAGAGGGAGAAGGAGAAGGAGAGGGAGAAGGAGAGGGAGTAGGAGAAGGAGAGGGAGTAGGAGAAGGAGAGGGAGTAGGAGAAGGAGAGGGAGGGAGGGAAAACGAGAGAGCGGGGGGGAGAGGGAGGGGGGAAGGAGGGGGGCGGAGCTGACGGCTGCCAGGGCAAGAAAGAACGGGCTGACCGATAGAGTTGCGGAGGAAATGAGTAAAGTAAGAGGAGGAGGAGGAGGAGGAGGAGGAGAGGGAAGGAGGGTGTGAGGGAGGGAAAGGGGAGGATGTGTGCGTGTGGGGGGGCGGGCAGGAGGAAGACACTTGACGGCGTGCTGACTGCGCGCAGGTCGACTACATGTCGATGTTCGTGGTGCTACGAAACCCGACGCTGTCGCACCTGTCAAAGCTACAGATCCTCCGGATGATGAGCTCGGACAAGTTCCTTACAGCAGACATGATCGTCGAGATACTGACCAAGTGCTTTCATGAGGTGAGAACGGTGATGGCAATGACCATTACGAGGAGGAGGAGGAAGAGCAGCAGCAGCAGCAGCAGCAGCAGCAGCAGCAGCAGCAGCAGCAGCAGCAGCAGCAGCAGCAGCAGCAGCAGCAGCAGCAGCAGCAGCAGCAGCAGCAGCAGCAGCAGCAGCAGCAGCAGCAGCAGCAGCAGCAGCAGCAGCAGAGGAGCAGGAGAGGAGAAAGAAAAGCAGAGAAGGAGGAGAATGGAGAAGAGGGGGAAGAGTGCATGACATGCGGAGCAGGCAGAGGAGCCGGTGAAGAAGAAGACTCTTTCGGTTCTACTGCGGAAGACGCAATATCCAGAAGATCTCGTTGCGATTTCCAACGGACTGCAGAAGACAGACTTCAGCAGGCATGAAGCCTTACAGTCTCGGTCGAACAGAAGCTTTCGCAGCACTGATATGGACAAGATATGACATTGAGGAGCGGGAGACACTGATTGTACAGTCACAAGAGCGAGAAGAATAAAATCACGAGTAAGATAGCGTTGGACGATGCAGAGAGCTTCCTCTACATCGCGATTGAAGCGTGCGATGGCGGGTCATCAAGTAGCAAGCTTCTCGTTTTCCTCTTCACTGCAACGAGAACGTGAGACGAGAAGAAAACAAGATCAAGAGCAAACCTGGTCTTCTCAAACACAGCACTGCAATCCACCGGGAAGAGCAGAGAGACGGGTACCGTTCAGAGACAACACGAGCTCAACAATTTCACAACTCACCTGACTGTGAAGAAGTTCAATAATCCAGTGAGGAGAAGAGACGCCAAGAATCCAAGAGGGTTCAGCCACTTGAACAGCCATGAAGCGCCTGTCTGAGCGATGTACATCTGCACTCCATCAACTGACGGGAAATCAGGTTCGCAGACGACTAACCTTCCCCAAGCCGATGCATCCTTCAGTGATCATGGGGTTGAGAACAAAAGCAATCGAGTAAGCCATGTAGATGCCTGTCAAGCAGATGAGAAGGAGTTAAGTAACAGCTGCAGTGGCAGACAGACGAAGGGGCTGGTGTAACAGTCGAAGAGGCTGGTGGAGGGAGAGAGGAGAGGGAGATCATGACTGCAGCAATGGTTCATACTTGCACGGAAGACCAGGGAACGAAGAGAAGGAGGGGAAAGGGTAAGGAAATGAGAGGCAAGGACAGTGGGTGGGAAAGGGAAGGAGAGGGAGGAGCGGCAGTGGGGAGAAATTAGAAAGAGGAGGAGCAGTTGGGGGAGGGGGAGGAAGGGGAAGGAGGAAGACGTCGGTCACCCGCAAGTTCCTTGAGGTAGATGGCGTTGATCTGTAGATCTTTCCCGTAGACTAGGACGCGATGGAGGGCGTGCTGCCAGGAGACGCTGCAGAGGTACGCGATGGTGACTGAGATGCCTGCGCTGGTGATGAACCCGAGGAGGATGGAGTAGAGGCCGAAGTAGAGCACGTTGGCGATGCCGCAGCTCACCGTGTACCGCACTGTGAGCGGCACCTGAGAGTTGAAGACTTCCAGCACGCGCAGCTGCGAGCGAAGGTCCTGGGGAGCCGTTCGGAGGACGGGGAAGATGCCTTCGCCGTTGCCCTCTGAGGCAGCGAGGGAGGAGCCTCCTCGGAGCCGATGCAAACGATCCTGAGCGCCGCATCGTTGCAGCCAGGCGGAGCTCGAGGAGGGGGGAGTTACGAGGTAACCGATCCTCGAGGAGGTCTGAAGACCCGTACCGAGGTCGACATGAAGTGCGATGACAGCAAGAAGAAGGGAAGAAAACTTCATGCCGTGATTGATGGATGAGATAAAGAGACTAAGCGAGCATGGAGCCCTGGTCAAGGAGGGTCAGTGAAACATATTCGATTTCAAATCAACCTCCTCTTCGAACTGCAATCCATTCATCCTCTCCCCTTCTTCCACACCACTCTGTTCCATCCCTGCCTCCCTGCCTCCCTGCCTGAATGCATCCCTCCAACTTCCCATCCTTTTTCATCTTCTTCCGCCATCTGCATTCCTCTCGCTTCTCTCCTCAACTCTTCAATGACTGCTCGGCATTTCGATGCAACTCTTTTCGTTTTCCATCTCCTGTCTGCAATCCTGTTCTGTCATGTATCCTCTCCTCTCCTCTCCTCTCCTCTCCTCTCCTCTCCTCTCCTCTCCTCTCCTCTCCTCTCCTCTCCTCTCCTCTCCTCTCCTCTCCTCTCCTCTCCTCTCTGCTTCCCTTGACTCCTTTCTCCTAGTTTCGTGGTGAAAAAAATTATTCTTTCTTGCTCTTTTTTTTTGGCCCCTCTACAGATCGTTGGGTACTAGGAATTCGTCAATCACCCCACCCCTCATTCAAAAACTTTCATATAGACCCCCTTGTTTCAATGTTAAAGTACCCCTACTCCATCATTTCTCATGTCAACCACCGGTACATACCTCTTATAAAGCCTGTTGAGAGGCCCGTCACTGAGTCACCCGGCAGTGAAGTCCCGCCTGGCCGGGCCCGGCGCCCGGCCGGGTCTTCAACGGTGAACTCCGAGGCTCGGAATTTGTGTAGTAACGGGTGGTAACCGTTAACTTGTAACTTTGAGTAAAGAACCGTGGTCAGACTCTCGCACTTTTCCATACCGTGTCTTCGGACTGGCGCCGGGCCGGCGAGACGCCGGGCCGGGTTGACTGCCCGGCGGCCGCCGCCGCCGCGGGCCGGGCCGGGCCGGCCGGGCCCGGCGGCGGCCCCGGCGGGGCTCGGAACCCGGCTGAGGCTCCGAGGCTCGATTCAATCAGTGACTTGGCCCCCCGGGCCGTCGGGGGCCATCGGCCCGATCGACGGTCCGGGTGACCGGGAATCCGGCCGGGCGGGCGGCCCCTCACTGACCTGTACTCAATGTTTATAGGACAGTTGCATGCGAGATAGGGATTTCTATTTCATTTCTGTAAAGCTGCAATATTTTAATGGTCTCGGAATGGAGCCGCGCTGAATCCGATTCTATTTCGTTTATTGCGAATGTGCAGGGATTTGAAACATTTGCAACAAATTTACTTTAAAACCACCATAACGCATTGAACTGACGGGGGATAGAAAACAATAAAACGTTTAATTCCAATAAAATTTCTGTAATGTTGTCAACTACTTGGTTTTTTGTAGTACTGCTGGTTTGGGTCAAAGTCCGCGCGGAGTCTAGTCATATTCCTCGTCCTCGTCCTCGTCCTCCTCGTCCTCGTCCTCGTCCTTCTCCTCTCCCCCTCCTCCACCCATCCAAGGCTCCTCTCTGCTACGTCCCCATCTTCGCGCTGAACTTCTTCTATCCTCCTGCTTCGCCCCGATTCTACTCAGTCTCTCGATCCTCCTCGTCCTCGTCCTTTCGGATTCCGCGAGTCTGTTCTCCAAGACTTCTTCATCCCTCCTCCCTGCTACTCTTTCAAGTTTTGATTCTGATCAAGATTTTCTCTACGTCTTCCTTTGCACAATTTGTCCTTCTTTTATCTCTTTGGTTTTCACACCATTCCGGTTGATTTTATGCCTGCTCATCTTTATGACTTGAACTCTATTACTGTCTTCGCCCATCCTCTCTACTTCCCCGTTCTCTCAAGTTTTGACTTAAATCATTTTTGCATCCCATTCTCTGTCATGTCTTCTTCTACGTGTATCGTTGATCGTCATCTCATTTCTTGGATCATCTTGCATTCTTTCCGCCTTGAACTGTTGGTTACGGTCTGGTGTTCTTTTCACCCATATCAAAAGCTGCTCCGTGTTGCTCGATCTATTCGTCTCCTCCTCCTCTCCTCCATTCAATTCCCTTAAATTCCGATTTTCTGCATTTCCGTTGACTCTCCCTGCTTGTCAATTCCTTGAATTACAAGGCAGTTGCCTTGAAGTGAAGTGCATTGCACATTGTTGACGAGCAGGGTTTGAAGCTGACCATCAAGTTTTGAAGCAGATGATCAACGAGACTGCCTAGAGTACATCATTGGTCGGGAGATACCAATGGAAGACAACACCAAGGTCGAGACTCATCCTCTCATCCTCTCATCCTCTTACGCTGACTCGACCTTCAGGCCGATACCAACCTCCCCAAGACCCTCGATGAGGCCCTGACCTACATCAAGAGTCTCAAGTACCCCGTCGGGCACTCGCACCTGAGGTGACACCTGGAGCAGGGACACCAACTCCCTTCTTGAAGCGAAGAACCATGCGCTCTCACTTCGAATCGCCTTCCTCCAGAAGAGACACAAGGTGAGTCACTTCCCCTCTGACATCCCCTCCCGTTGCTGCCGTCCTCTTGGTACCCTTCTCACGTGTTTGACAGGCTGCTCAGGCACAGCTGGGCGCTCCCTCACATCACAGAGCAGCCGAGCTGGTGCTCAATTCGACCAAACCATCCGGTGCCTCTCGATTGCTGAAATTCTATAGACTCACGATCGAGGGTACAGAAAAGTTCGTGGATGACGGCAAGACTCAAATGTCGAGGTCTCAGCTCCAGCAGATGATCAAGCTCACCTTCGACAACACGACGGCTGCAGATGTGAAGCACTTCGTCCTGGGCGACCCTGTGCTCTCAAAGAAGGTAATCCGCTATCAGGCTTGCATCACCCCCAGTGCCCTTACTGTCTTCAGGCGAACGGATTGATCAGTGCCCTGTGTACCAGCGCAGAGAATGGCATTAGCGAAGACGAGGTCCGAGTGAGGAGATGCATTTCAATGCCATGATGGTTGTTGTACAGGTTGAAGACCGTCAGAAGAAGTTCGGGAAGAATGAGATCCCGATGGAGCCTCAGACCTCAATCCTTGTCCTGATGTGGGAGGCCCTGCAAGACCCTACCTTGATCTTCCTGTGCTTCGCCGCCATCGTCTCTCTTGTCATCGGAGTCTTCGTGGAGAAAGATCCCATGGGCTGGCTTGAAGGCACGGCTATCCTGACTGCAGTCGTCGTCGTCGTCCTCGTGGGCTCGATCAACGACTATCAAAAGGAGAGTCAGTTTCGGTCGTTGAACGCCAAGAAGGATGACATGACAGTAACGGTCATACGAGACGGTCAGAAGAAGGAGATGTCCTGCCACAACCTCGTTGTGGGCGACATCCTCCTCCTTGGCACTGGCGACATTGTCACGTGCGACGGGTACGCCATCGGGCCCAACGACCTGCAGATCAACGAGAAGATGCTGACTGGGGAGACTGTGAACAAGAGGAAGGGTGAGTACGAGCTCGACGGGGATCGGGTGGTCAAGTCTCCGATCCTGTTCGCCGGCACCCAAGTGCAGGACGGCCAAGGGAAAGTCCTTGTGTTGGCTGTGGGAACCGCTACCTATCAAGGTACAATGCAACAGAAGATGGACGAAGCTGGTGAGCTTGACTGCTGACTATTATCCTGCCTCTGCTCGCAAGTTGACCCTTCTACCTTGCAGATGCTGAGCAATCCAGGAGCATCTTGCAGCAGAAGCTTGACGACATGACTTCATACATCACCAACGCTGGAGCAGCATTCGCCATCGTCACCGTCCTGATCCTCTGCTTCAGGATGTACCTCGGGTTCCATCAGGGCCTCTGCTGCAAGGAAGCGTGGGATCACGCGGTGCACTGGTCGGAGCTGCTATCCTTTCTGATCTCCGGCGTCACTATTTTCGTCGTTGCCGTCCCCGAGGGCCTCCCCCTCGCCGTCACCATCGCACTTGCCTTCTCGGTTAAGAAGATGCTCAAGGATCAGAACCTCGTCAGGCACCTCACAGCATGCGAGACGATGGGAGGGGCTACGACCATCTGCTCTGACAAGACTGGAACTCTGACGACGAGCAAGATGACTGTCGTCAAGGTGTTCTGCGACGGCAAAGTCTTCACCATGGAGACGTTGCGGCTCTCGCCGATCCTCAAGAAGCTGCTCTGCGACGCCGCTGTGGTCAACACCATGTCGAAGACGAACCTAAGAGGAAGCAGCAAGAGTAAGGAGCCCGACTACCTCGGCAACGATACTGAGTGCGGGCTGCTCGTCATGGCGAACAAGATCGGTGCCAACGGGAAGCCGATCGACTATGACTCGGAGGATCAGGAGTACAAGAGAATCCGTAGAGAGTTCCCGGAGGAGATGGAGGGCAGGAAGCAGTTCACCTTCTCCTCGGATAGGAAGAGAATGAGCACGAGAGTGAAGATCGGGCCCGGAAAGTACCGGATCTTCTGCAAGGGAGCAGCTGAGATGGTGGTGGAGCTGTGCACCCACAGGTACAACATGGACGGAAGCGTCGAGCCGATGACGCCCAAGATCAAGAAAGAGATTGATGACGTCATCAACCAGTTCGCTGACGAGGCTCTTCGCACCATCTGCCTTGCCGTGAGGGACGTGAGCGTGGAGATTGACGACGTGGAGGAGGCTGAGAAGAACTTGACCATGATCGGGCTCGTGGGCATCGAGGATCCTGTGCGCGAAGAAGTTCCTCTTGCCATCCAGCAGTGCCGACAGGCCGGCATCATCGTGAGGATGGTGACGGGAGACAACATGAAGACAGCAGCTGCCATTGCCAAGAAGTGCGGCATCATCGACAAGGAGGAGGAGGGGAACGTCATCGACGGCAAGACCTTCCGTGAGCGGGTGGCTCCCGGAGACGTGCTGGACCAGCAGGAGTTTGACAAGGTCTGGCCGAAGCTGAGAGTCATGGGCAGGTCGACTCCTCTTGACAAGCATCTCCTCGTCTCCGGCATCCAAGCCAGCAAGATTGGCGTCTCGCAGACAGTGGCTGTGACCGGGGACGGCACCAACGATGCTCCTGCTCTGAAGAAGGCGGATGTTGGCTTCGCGATGGGCATACAAGGGACGGACGTGGCGAAGAACGCTTCTGACATCATCATCATGGATGATAACTTTGCGTCCATCGTCAAGGCCGTCATGTGGGGCCGTTGTGTCTACGACAACATATGCCGCTTCCTTCAGTTCCAGCTCACCGTCAACATCACCGCCATCGTCGTTGCCTGCGTCGGATCTGCGGTCTTGACATCGAGCCCGTTGACGGCCATCCAGATGTTGTGGGTCAACCTCATCATGGACTCCTTTGCCTCCCTCGCTCTCGCGACGGAGGACCCGAGCGTGCAGCTGCTGCAGAGGAAGCCGTATCCCCGCAACCGAGGAGTTCTCTCTAAGATCATGATGAAGAACATGATCCTCCACGCGCTCTGGCAGCTCGTTGTGCTCGCCGTCCTCATCTTCGCCGTCGGTGACGTCTGCAAGCCCAACCAGCAGCTCTGCGACTGCACCAAGTCGCCTCTCTCCAGCCTCACGGGATATTGGGGCTCGAAGCCCTTCCATGTACCCAGCGGCCGCCCCAAGTCCTACGACTTTGCCAGCACAGCAGCGTCAGGAGCCTGCCCTCCGGTGTTTGACCCCAAGGATAAGAAGACGTTCGAGAAGAGGCGGGGTAAGATTGTGCCGCTAAGAAGCGAGGACTACTGCCACCACTCCAAGGGCGGCGCCGCCGAGACCACCCAGCACTACACCATGATCTTCAACGTGTTTGTGCTGATGCAGGTGAGAGAGGACAAGGGAGGAAGTGGAAGGAGGGAGAAGAAAGGAAGGAAGAAGGGAGGAGGAGGAGGAGGAGGAGGAGGAAGGCAGGGCAACGGGACTGACTTATATCCAGCTCTTCAACGAAATCAACAGCAGGAAGATACACAACGAGTGGAATGTTTTCTCAGGCATCTTCAATAACTTCCTCTTCCTTTTCATCGTTATCGGCACGATGGCTGCACAGGTACTACTAAATCCTGCTGCTGCTGCTGCTCCTCCTCCTCCTGCTGCTGCTCTCTGCTCCTGCTCCTGCTCCTTTTCTCTGCACCTTTTTATTCTTCAATATCCCTTCCTGGTATCTCTGCTCGTCTACGCTTCTCCTGCCTTTCTGCTGCCCCTGTCCTGTCAAACTTCTCCTTGTCTGGACATGACGATCCCTCAGGTCGCTCTTATCGAGGTCCCCGGACTTAACACGGCATTTGGGTGTCAGAGCTTGACCCCCGACCAGTGGGTGAGGCTACTCATACCTCCTGATCTTGTTCCCCGTCCTCCTGCTCCTTCTCCTCCTCCTGCTCCTCGTTCTCCTGCTCCTCGTTCTCCTGCTGCTGCTCCTCTTTGCCCCTCTCTCCTGCTCCTGCTCCTCGTTCTCCTGCTCATCCTCCTCTTCGGCCCTCCCGCCCGCTCCTCCTGCTCCTGCTCCTGCTCCTGCTCCTGCTCCTTATTCCCCCTCCCCGCTGCTCTGCCTTCTCTTCTCCTCCTCCAGTCTTGCTCTGATCTGCACTCTCTCCTCCTCGTTCATCATCCTTCTATGTTCATCCCTTGCTCTACCGGTATCTTGCCAACTCTTTGCCGTTCTCACACCTAAACCCCCCACTATCTTGTCTCCCCGTTCCCTTGCTCCCTCCTCTCGTCTTACTTCTTACTCAGCTCATCTGCATTGTTCTCGGATTTTCCACCATCCCTTTCAACTTCATTGTCAGGCTGGTCCCGAGCGAACTTTTTCCTGGCAGTTAAAGAGGAGCTGGAGAGACAGCGAGGGAGGGGCGAGGACTCTTGCCGTCCCTTCTCTCCTTCCCAGCTCGTTCGCTTCACATGCTGGACGACTAAGACTTGAGCTTAACTTGAGCTTGATTATATTAAGATCAAAGCGACACCAGCCCTCTGTGCTTCTCGCTCGGGTCGTATTCCCACTGTGACGAAGTGAATTTCTCAGCTCGCACGTCCTCGACTCGAGCTGAGGGCATGCTGGGCTTGTCGTCCTCCATCTCTGCCTCAGGCCTGTAGTGCGACCGGCTTGTGCTGGGGGCGCTCTCGTCGCCCTGGTGGGCAGCCTGCTGGACAAGGAACTTGTTCAAGACGTTCTGGTCCGGCTCATATTTCTGCACGGCCTTGAAGTATCCTCTAGAGACCAGCTTGCCCCTGTCTCCCATTCCCTCCTCTCGCAGCCTGTTCAGGTGCTCCTCGAAGCTGCCCTCCCATAACTTCATCCCCCTCCCCGCTCCTTCGCCCACACGCAGACTGCCCTGCCTCACCTCGGCTCCTCTCAGCTGGACCTCTGCTGTCCTATTCCTCCGCTCGATAGCCTCCTCAACTGTCTCTTCATCTTGTGCAGTCTCGCCCTCCTTACGTTCAGGTCTGGTGGTGGTCTTCTCGGCAGGAGCTTGCCTCTCCTCCATGGGCGCGAACTCAATCTGGGAGGTCACGACGTGGTTGACCTGCTCCATCACCACCTTCCCTCGCTCCCTCCGCATGCTTGTCTGCACCACAATCAGCCCTCACACCGTCATCAACATCGCACGTGCACTCGCCTGCCGGTAGTAGAGGTTGTAGCCCATGACTGGCTGTCTCCGACTGTCAGGGGCTTCTGCTGACTCGTTAGTTCGAGTAGTCGACGCGGTCACAATCAGGGACCTTCAAAGACTCCTGGGATGGTGCCAGCGCTCGCATGTTCCTGTTCTTCAGTAGCAATCAGCGTCGAGTCCGAGCTATCAAACTTGTGCTTCTCATCCAGCCCGACGGTCGTGGTCGTCCTGGGGCTGAACTGGATGAACTCGGGGCGAGCTTGAGACTTTTGCCTACCCCTCAGACTTGCACAGCGGGTTAAGAAGAAATTAAGGATGGACTTGACGCCCTGCCAGAGCTCACTCAAGGCTGCTCGGAATGAAGAGTTCTTTCTGTAAGCGAAGCAGTAGGAGCTCAGGACAACGACGACGATGATGATGGCGATCCAGTAGTATGCAAAGGCAGGTCTGTTTGGCTCTCTCGGAATCATTCCATCCACCTGCTGGCTCGAAGGAGCTTGAGACGTGTTTGACGGGGCCACGCACGGCAGGCAGCACGTCAAAGCACAGGCAGGGCATCGGATTGAATCAGAGCAGCACCAGGTTGACTCGTTACATGACACGATGTAGCGGAGTGAACTCAACGACCCGAAGGTCCAGCTGACGTCACTTACCCTCAGGACTCGCAGAGCTGTGTATATCTTCTGCACATTCTCATAGCTCGACCCCACCACTCTCAAGTCGATCTGGTACGTGAACTGGGGAATGTTGGCTGACCTCCTCCCTGACATCAGGTGCACCAGGTTCACATAGACGTCGTTGGCCGTCAGTGAGAGGAACGTCGCTACTCCCGTGCGGATCCTCCATTCCTCCGTAGCGTTAAAGGCGGAGCTCAGATTCATCAGCAGGTTGGCATACACAAGATCAGAGGTGACATTGCAGTAGAGCCCGGTATGCCTTCCCTCAGGGCAAGTGCACTGACACGCGTTCTTGCTGCGCTGCTGACCCCCGTTGTAGCATGTCAATCTTGGGCAGCACTGCGAACTCAAAGCAGCTCTGTCTTTGACGCAAGAGTCCAGCATGCACGAGAATGTGGCGACCTTTGACTGGTCGACACAAGTTGGTCGGTCGTACGTTCTGGTCCATCCGTAGGGCAAGGCCACCTCGACCACGTTTTGACCGTCAGGCATCAGTTGACCCCACCAGTCCTGCAAGACTCGTCACTGCGGGCCAGGAGAGCGAGAAGTTCACCGTCTGAAAGCTGGCGATGTGCTCGTAACAACATGGATTCGTCATGGCAAACTGTCTAATTCTATCTTGGCAGCCGGTTCCACAAGAGAAGGCGAGGTCGAAGAGCGGTAGAGCGTTCTCAGCTCCCGTCCCTTGCGCGGCTCGACATCCAAGACCGTTGGTGAAGAGAAGATCGTAGCTTTCAACGGCATCCAAACAAGTGTCACGGACGATGTCATCCGAACAACTCAAGTTCAGCCAAAAGCTGTTTGTGGCCAAGTCACTCGGAGAAAGGATTTCATCGAAACGATCGTTTCACCTGGCATCCAGTACAGTCTGGAATATCGTGAAGCTCACACCGTTCCACCTCGATGGGCCGAGCTTCATCATCTTCTGCCAAGAATTTCGACATATGTCGACAGCATTCAACAGCGTTTGAGAGAAAACTTTCACACAGCCTGATTTGCACGCAATCTGAACGAGCGATCTGTCAAAGGAGTATGCGTATCGCGCTCCGACTCCAATGTCTGCGGCATCATCAGCCTTGCAATTGAAATGTGAGATCAGACCTGTCATAAAGAGACTGCCCACAGACCGACATGACGGATCTGACAGCGACGGAAACGTGTTGGCAGCAAACGATCCATCCCCTTGGTTCACAGGAAGGCCAGAAGCAAGCTTCAAGTAGTTGTACCACATGGCTGACTCGTGCAAGGCGAGGAGGAAAGGAGATTCGGTGCTGAGATCTGTGTTGTTTGACCAGGGTATAGTGCTCAGCTTCAATCTCTCTGAATCAGACATGATCGAAAAGTGCCTGACAAACCAAAAGTCAGTTACGATTCTGACTACAAGTTTCAAGGACTTGCCATTCTGTGTGAGGGTTGGTCTTCTCCTTCTGCAAGCTCAAGGTCGGATTAGATTCCCATGTTGCCGCAAACGAAGACGAGGTGCTCCACCACAGACCAGCATGGGTAGAGTCCGAGAGCTCTAGGATGAAGAACCTCTCTTCTCCTGCTGTCCACGAGGTCCATGTAGACTCTGTGACCAGGATCTCGAGGCGGAAGTAAGTAGACGTTCCGCTGTCGATGACTTTGCTGCTCTGATTGAGCAAGACAGCATTGACGAGGCCTTGAGAACAAATTGATGCATTTGAAACTGCCGTGATGAAGAATTTCAGGAGTTTGTTCCTCGTGCTCAGCCTCAGTTGGCATGGCCCGAGCGAAAGCATCCAATCGGCCTGGAGGAAATTCTCATACCGTGACGCGGCAGCTGTTTGGAATTCCTGCGGCAATTTGATGGAGTATGGGAAAGAAGAAACGTCGCTGCAAGATTGAGTGCTACAAGACGATGCAGCTGAATTGCTGGATCCATTGAGGAAAATCCAGTCACTAGTACCAAACAAGCTGCAGTCACAAACTCCATAGAACTGTAGTAGCAATCCTCCTTCGAAGGAGATGAACTGTGCGTTGCGAAAGGAAACTTGCAAGTTTTGTGCGGAGACAAATCCCCATAGGTGAGAAGGCAACCCAATAGACGATGAATTGTAATCGATGACAACCACGTTCGAGCCACTCACGTTGGTTCTCGTCGGAGCTTCGGGAGCAGGGGTGGTGGAGATCGTTGCGGCTGTAGTCGTCGTGGAAACTCGCTGAGCTGGTGCGGATGTTGCTGCCAACCATTCAGGTCCTTGAGTCAGAAAGTCCATACGTCACCCGTCGAGATTGGAGCCTTGATCATCTTGCAAAAGAATTGAAAATTGTTAAAGCTTGGAACCCACTGGCAACGACAGATATAAGACTCAAGATACCAGTAGCTTTGACATTTTACCTTGTCCACTTGGCAGGTCAAGATTTCAGTCTGTGAGGTGGAGCTGACATCCGAATCTAGTGCGACGGCTCTGTAGTACCCAGACGCACAGGAAATCTTGTAGCTGCCAGCTGATGTCAGAGAAGATTTGAAGGTTGATGAACAACGTGGAAGGGTAGCCGAGGATGGTATCAACAATCTCGACAACGGTGTGGTTGAAAGCTGAGAAATCCAGGGGAACCTTCAACAAATCTCAACATGGATCAGACTTGATAATCTTTCAAAACTTACACATGTAGCAAGATCAACGCAGCTGATCTGCAATTGCAAATCAGGGCCAGGTGAGTCAGTGAAAGCTTATCACCGAGCTGCATGAAAGTACATCCTTGCAATTGCAGATTGGAATTGTAGAGCCGCCGATGTAGACGTCGATCTCAATTGCTGGTGTCTTGTATGGTTTGGAGTCTTTCCCGGTAAGCTGGAATCCTGCAAGACATCTCAACCGGTTCTTCACAAGGGGAAGGAAAACCCAAATCCGTCGGAATGATGTTGGTGCCGAATGGTTGAAGTTCAGCAGAACCTGTTCCAACAGGTCAGGAGCTGAAAACAAGTGCATTCCTTTCTTCTCTTCCCGTGCTCCAAGTGTTGCCAACCACATCACACGCTAGAGACTGAGAGTAGAATGCGACTGTATAGCTTCCAGTCCCGGCGCTGTCGATCTCAAAGTCCATGGCTCCTCTTTCATAGAGAGGTGAGATGATTGCGATGCAGATGACACAAGGCAACCTGTTTCTAGGTGACGGACCTGGTTGATAGCTTTCATAATCCCCGACAAAGTACGCTGGTCTTATACATCAATTGTGAAAGAGCGTTTGGGTATGGTCACCTCTGTCAGCAGATGTGTACCCCCATGCAAGGCCACGAGTACTGGTCAAGTTGCCTTTGACAAGAGAAATCCTATCGAGGCTACCAAAGAACATCAGAACTGTTTTGAGACACCAGCACGAGGAAGAGATTGAACATTTTGCTTACACGTGTGCAGATGAAAATGTCTCAAACCAGACGCTGAACCTCAGCCTCTGACCGACTGACATACGCTGATCATTCGGAGCATCACACGTCAATTCTATGTCTACCGATTAAAATTCTGTCGAATCCAACTCTGATCTGAAGACAATCTGTCGAGGACTAAACGTGAGACAAATACGACATGGAAGATGCACTCATTACTTTGTACAGACGTTGAGCCTCGGAAAAGCTACAATGAATAATTCAGCTTTGAGAACAATTGAAAGCGACCCACTGTTATGGTATCTGGACATAGTTGGCAGGTTGTGCTTCCGCCAGCACTGATTGTGCATGGTCAGTTAACGTTCTCTCGTGATCTTCTTCAACAAAGGCACATCACCTTGCGTATTTACCCCTTTCACATCTTGAGCACACGAACTGAACCTCTGTACCCGTGGGCGAATAATACCCTTGATAGAGTGTTATAAGACTTGCAGTCCAACCTTAAGTCTGTTCTCTACCAGGCTTGCAGATCCCAAGGCAACTATCGAGATTCTAGGAGTTTCAAACTATCATGAGGGGAAAGACAGAAATTCTTTGACACCTGTGATCCAGGAACCGAGGTCTTGCCTGCTGGACAACTTTTGCAAAGATTGGAGAGGTAGGGAATGTCTGAATACGTTCCCTCTGGACATAGCTGGGCAAAGTGTTAGGTCAGAAATGCTTGCTTTCATATGACAGGCCTTGCAAGGAGCGAAGCCATTTTGTGACGAACTCCCGGGAAGGCAAGTCTATTTGCTCAGGGGCTTCAGGTAAGAGTGACATGGAAACTCATTTGTACTTCGCTTTTTTGAAAGATGCGAATCGAGCCAGAGATGCCGGCAGAAGTTTTGAGAGGAACATCTGATGTACATGGAAGTCAAGGAACAAGAGAAAAGAAAAGAAAAGAAATGGACCAAGTTTGGACATGTATGCTGACACATAAAGTCCTCCAAAGTACGAGATGTATGAAATTCTGCTAAGTGATTAAATCTGAAACATGAGAACAAAACATTTTCAACGTTTGTGGACTTGGTGAAGTTGCAGGGGCTTGAGGGCACATGACCTGCAACGTAAAGTTTGAGAGCAGCCTTACTTTGCTTCAGAATAGTTTACGGCAAGTCCGTACGGATTGGAGCCTTTTGAAACTAGAGATCTCCAAGGATCACCGCTGCAAACTGACGACCAAGGAGATTAAAGGAGAAGATCTCACTGATACATCCATACCCGTGTAATTTCTCACACAAACTTGCTCTTGGGTGCACCAATTGCAGCCGTCAACAGCGATGCACGAGGCACAGTCTTGAGCCTTGCACATGATTGACTTTGTATGTCTAAAAGGCAGATGGAGTCGCTCACATGCCAACAGGTCCCAATTGGGATCTTGCCTATTGAGAATATTGAATTTCCAGAGCTTTTCCCATTGTCAGCGCTCGTGACGTCAAAGAGACTGAAATCTACCTGGACGGCGTCGTGCTCTTGGACAGCTGACTTGCACAAAGAGGAATCTGAAGACATTTTGAGCTTATCGATAAAAGCTTGCTCTTTGACGTTTGAATATCATCACCTTGTTGCAATTGGTGATAGCATCAACGCTCTTAAATCCTCCGCCGTATAACAATAGAGCATCTTGGTTGTCATAAAGCTTGAAGGGACTGCTGATTGAGTTGTCTTGGACTGTGATGTTCAAGGACAGGACATCTAAGGAGAAATTTGAGAACATCGTCTAGAGTCCATGTGAATTACCGATCTCAAGCTGAACAGCAGCATCGTTGCCAGTCATTGGTACACTCCAGATCCTCTTTGGGCAGGTAACTCCTGAGGCGTCCCCACTTCTTGACCAGTAAGGAGAACCTAGATTGTTCGGGCCCCCGATTTCACAGCACTGACAAGAAGTTAATCTCGTGCTATCGTGGGATCTCGCTTCAACCTTCCCAATGGTATCTTGAATGGAATCAAGACATGCCACCCTTTCAGGTATTTCTGTTTGCAAGGACCCTGTGAGATAAAAACTTACACAAGGGAACACATGACCTGTCAAGTTGATTTTCAATGAAACTCGTGTTGAAACACCTCGCTGGTCCGATCCTGGAATGGACGAATATTGCCGTTCTAAAACAAGAATCTAAAAACAGGGAACGAGAACAAGTTGAGGCAACAACCTGGAATACAGAGGGAGCTGCCTTGTGCCAGGTCAGTCGCTGGGCAAGTACTTGCACTCGTGACCGCATTCAGTCTATCAGAATCCTTGGCTTTGGGTACTAGTGCAGCCCATGTTGCCGGCTGCTGCATCATGGACGTATGACCTGAGGATATCTTGCTAGTCCTTCGTCTTGTTCCTGTCTGCAGTGCGCTTGTGCAATTCAACGGCCAGAGCTCAAATGACTGCAGGAACTATCCAGAGGTCAACAATAGCAGAACAAAAAGATCCAAAGCTATGTTACCCCGCTGTCGCGGGCTAACTTGGGAGATAACTCAATCTGCAGAAATCAAGTTCGAAAGTGACACTTGGAAAAGAATAGATGTGTCACCAGCATTTTACAGTAGGACTCCTTCCATTTCATCGTGGAGAGGTACGACGGTGGATGAGAAACCAACGGACTAGCGGATGTTTGGCCATCCATGATACTGCACATATATCGAATTACAAATGAATCAATGCATCCTCAGCCTTACGATTGATGGCTAATCCGATGAATTTCTGAATTCATTGGATCTGCCAAGGATATTACAAGAAGATCAAAGTTTGTCTAACATCTGCTACCTTGAAATGTCAACCTGAACCCACTTGGACAGATATCCTGCTTGCAAGTCTGACTCCAGATCAAAGGGGAGCAAGTTACCTCTATGATAGCCACCCTATCACGTGGTTCGGATTTAAGAAACTTCATCTGAACAGACACTGTCGTGGAGTCCGTCGACTTCATCGTAAACGTTCCTTCTTCCGTGATAGCTTTGCACTCCAATGTTTCTGAACTTCTAAAAAACTGTTCGCAAAACTCAGTAACATTGAGGCCCTTTCTGTCTAGTACAACCTGCATGTAGCGAAATATTCCTGATTCAAAATGCCACAACACCTGGCATTGGGACAGCGATCCGGGAATGGTTTTGTTACCAAAATACCAACCACTCAATACAGAAGGCATTCCCATGGAAGATGTCGTTTCTGCATGATTGTGATGAACACAAAGTAAAGAGGGAAAGGAGGACCATAACACTTTGAGACCGGACAGACCTTGTCCGATGCTACTTGGTTGCAAGTGCAGAATGCACATGGTTTGCATATCAAGCAAGGATAGTTGAAACAGGAAGACAAAGAGCAGAACTGGCCATCAGCACAGTCTGAATGCTGACTACACCACGGGTGTGCAACAGCCTGTGGTGAGACAATCAGGTTGGAATCGATCAACTTCGAATGCTCAAAGGAGTCAAGCATGACCTTGTTCCAAATGAGAAACCGTAGAAAGATCAATATCCTCGCATAGCGCCAACACTTCTCGTGATTTGTTTGAGATCTTTTCTTCTTCGCTGCAGATTCCGATGTACGAAGTATCTCTTTTGAGATCGGACGGCTGGCTGTATATACCCAGGAAATATCCCAGAGCAAGGGAATCATGGTTCCAGGTATGTGTTACTGATATGCTCTGGCACATCATTGAACGTGTACGAAATTTGTTTGTGCCTCTTAGCCATGGGTACCCTTCTAGGCCTGCTATCAACAGACAGTCAATCTCTCATAGTCCACTACGCTCATTCATTGGTTGAAATCGATCTCTGCTGATATTTGCTTTCCTATCTGTCTCGCAGACTCATCCTCGTCTTGTACTCTTTTGTTTTGAATCTATCATGGTTGTGCCCCCCCACATTGCTCCTGACGTCTCCTGCTACCTTTCATTGATCACCTTACACTCACCGCTGCTTGACTTTATTCTGCGCAGTACGGTGTTGAAGTCATCTAAGGCGTTTCCCGTACTCTTTCTGCTCCTCTTGTTACTCCTGCTCCTCTTCCTGCTCCTCCTGTCTCTCCTTCAGTGCTTCATCTACTTCCGCACCTACTCCTCCACTATCTGCTGCCTGTTTCACCATCACCACTATCACAGCTCCTCCTCCTCCCCTTCGCTTCGTTCTCCCGCCATAATTTTCCACCCAGGAGTTTGTGATCGAATGTGGGGCTCACTGAAATCACCAGGGGTACTTTCCCATGAATGTAATGGGGTAGGGTGGTGGAAGACAAGGGGTACTTGGAGGCGTAAAGTTGATCCGCCGGTAGGGGGTGGGTGCTCATTCATGATCTAGGGGTAGGGGTAGACAAATCAGGGGCAAACGTCTCAGTGTTGCAGGTTGAAATGAGGGGTACTTCAAAGTTTTGGCTGTCGTGGGGTGGGTAGTGAACCCAATTTTCCGTTGGCAAAGGAACAAAAAGAACCGAAGACCGAGAAAAGATGATGGCGAAGAGGAGGAGGAGGGGGAGGAGGAGGAGGAGGAGGAGGAGGAGGCGAAGGAGGAGGAGGAGAAGGCGAAGGAGGCGAAGGAGGAGTAGAATGAAGATAGGAAGAGATACAATGTCCTCAATGATGTGTGAGATAGAGATGATCGCTGAGGAGTAGGAGCAAGAAGATCAAGATGATGATGATGCAGACAAAGTCGGTCAATGACAATGAGGAGGTGGAGGTGTAGTATGAGGAGTTGCATGCATGTTTGAAGATTTCGACTGGAGAAATCTCAAGAGGCTAAGTTGGCAGATGTCCTGATGTTCTGAAAGGTCATATTTTGGCAGGTTTCCACTACCAGCATGGAGGTTTGGAACAAGCTGCTGGAGGAAGGCAGCGAAGAGCGATGGAGGCTGCTGCAGCCATCAGAGTACGCAGCAGAACAGCAGCAGGAGACTGGGATCCCCCTGCACGAAAGCTACATGTCAGATAAGAGAAAATTCCGTATCGACATCACCAAGGCAAACTCAAAAGACGCGGCAAAGTTGTGGTCCGACCCACGGTGCCTTCCTGGAGTGCTCAAGGGATACTACGACTTCTCCGCCCTGCCAGTCCCCGTCGACGCCTCACTGCGTCGAGCTGGGCTGCAGTCAGCGTTCGAGGACAGTCTGGTCTCCAAGACCAACGTCGAGATCCTGGTGTCTGCCAAGGGACTGCCGAGGAAGCGGCCGATCAGTGTGGATCCGAGATGCTGCCTGATCCGCTCGGGGAGGACGGGGCAGGGAGCGGTGTGGAGGGAGGAGCTGAAGACGGAGAGGCTGGAGGACACGACCTCGCCAAGGTTTCAGGTTCCCTTCAAGTTCTGCTTCTGCGATGTCGGGGAGGACGAGGACATGTTGTTTGTGATATACGATGACCCTGACCCGTTCGGACGAGAGCGCGAGGTCAGCAGGGACATCTCGCTAGGGGTATATGACTCCTCCTCCTCCTC
>NW_005434611.1:99390-100731 GCF_000315625.1 Guillardia theta CCMP2712
TCCTCTCCTCTCTCCTCTCCGCCTTATCGTCGTGTGCTCCTACCTCTCAGTTTCTCTTTCATCCCCTCCTCGCCTTCTGCCCCTCACCTCATCCTCCCTCCTCATTGTCTGCGCAGGAAGCTCGAGGGCTCCGAGGACGTGCTCTCCAGCGGGTATGCTGACGTCAACCCCAACGGCCTCCTCCTCCTGAGCGTCAAGTGCTCCCCCGTCCAGAAGCGATTCAGCGACACGGGGAGGACAAAGGAGGAGGCAAGAGCACATCTGCCAGCTCCTGTCCAGTACAAGCCGAGGGCAATGCGGGAGCTGGAGGCGTGGAGGCGCGAAGTTCAGGTGCAGCTGGGCAGGATGAAGGCTGGGGAGGCAGGCAGGCGGACCCCCCTGCAGGACATCCAGCAGAACCAGCGGGAGCCTCCTCGAGCTGGGCTAGAGCTGAACCAGTTCCTCCTCCTGCTGGAGAAGTCGCGGGTGCTGGACCCCCTGAGCTCCAAGAGGAGCGACGGGATCGGGATCAGCGAGAGCCTCCTCGGCTCCCTCCCCCGATGCGAGGCCATCGAGATCTTCTCACGTCAGCTGGGGACAGGCCAGGTGGTCAGCTGGAAGGAGCTGAACCCCCTGCTGGAGGAGGTGGGAAGCGCGCTCCTGCGCAACCTCCAGCAGAGGGTCGGGCCGCTGCCGACGAGCAAGAGAGGAGGAGACGTGGGAAACCAGGGGAGGAGGTGGGTAATGGAAGCGCGGGAAGGGGAGAGGACGGCGAGCCAGGAGAGCTCCTCCTCCTCCGTCGGGGAGCCGAGACTCGCGGTGAAGGTAGCAGGGATCACGAAAGCTTCGATCGCTCTCAAGAAAGTCCTGGCGGATGTGAGGGGGAGAAGATCGGGTTGGGGAGGAAGGGAGGAGAGGAGCAAGGAGGAGAACGAAGGGAAAGAGGAAGGGGAGGAGGAGGTAGAGGAAGAGGAGAGCATCTTCGAGCCTGGGGCTGTGGTGAGCAGGCGGAGCCTGTTCGAGGAAAGGGCGGAGGAGGAGGCGCGAAGTCTTGCTGAGAGGAAGGAATGCATCAAGGAAATCTTCTCGTCTGTTGCTGATGTGAGTCCATTCCTCCTCCTCCCTCTCCTCCTCCTCCACCTCCTCCTGGTCACGGTTGTGCCCGTCCGCCGTCGGCTCCTCCTACCGTACCGTACCGTACTGCCTCCTCCTCCGCGGCGTCGTCGTCGTGGTCGTCGTCGGTGGTCGTGGCCTTGGTTCCTGTTGACGCGAACTTGTGCTGCTTACCTCCGCTAGGGCTAGGATGAGAGTGATAGAGGCAGGGGCAGGCGGTCGAGTTCGTATTCGTGGTCATGGCTGTTG
>NW_005434611.1:100831-119573 GCF_000315625.1 Guillardia theta CCMP2712
CCTTCCCCCGCCTCCCCAATCTCGTCCAACTCCTCCTCCTCACCTTCCTTCCCTCCTCCTCCTCCTCCCCTCGAACTTCTTGTCCTCTCCCTCTCTTCCCTCTTTCCCCTCCTCCGCTTCCCTCTCTCCCTCTCCCTCGCTCTCTCCTCCTCCTCCGTCTTCTCCTCCTGAAGGTCTGGCAGCGCGCAGAAGAGGACTGGACGTCCAACATGCAGTGGCTCCTCGGGGGACGAACTCGTGCAGCAGTCGAAGCCTTCAGAGTGAAAGTGAGCAGCGGAAGATGGGGAGACGATCCGAAGGGAGAGGAGGGAGGAGAGGAGCCGGCAAGGGGGAGAGATGAAGGCGGGAAGGAGGAGGAGGAAGGTCATCGGAAGGAGGGGGAGGAAGAGGAGGGAAAGGAGAATGGAAGGGATGAAGAGGAAAGAGCGGGAAGGGATGGAGATGAAGGAGACAGAGAGCAAAGAATGAGTGGAGGAGGAATGCAAAACAACGTAAAGGAGAGCCAGGAAGATGACGAAACAAACGAAGAAGAGAAGAGAGTTGAAGTCGTGAACAAGTTTCTTGAGATGGAAGGAGCAGGAGCAGGAGCAGGAGCAGGAGCAGGAGCAGGAGCAGGAGCAGGAGCAGGAGGAGAGACTGGAAGGAGGAGGTTCTCGCAGGAAGAAGCAGTAAGGAAGAGAAGGGAGATGCAGGATCTGATCGCAAAGATTGGCAACGAGCTCGAGGACGCGCAGAAGGGTGGTTGGAAGCTCGAGAGCGGGAGGAGAAGAGTTCGGCCTGAGTCAGCTCCCAAGCACGTCAAGGCTCCTTCCTCCTCCTCTCCTCCCTCTGCCTCCCTCAAGCCCCTCAAGACAAGACCCATCAGCGCGTTCGAGGTTCCGAGGAGGGCCAAGATGCCGCTAGATGGCAGAGCAGGAGCAGGAGCAGGAGCAGGAGCAGGAGCAGGAGGAAAGATGCCGGCGCTTCCTCCGAGTGCAAGGAGGGTCTTGACGGAGCCTGGGAGGGTGACGCCAGGAGGGGGCCGGGTGTGGGCATGGGAGGAGACGTCGGAGCTGGACAAGTTCGGGCTGGAGCTGAAAACTCTCCCGGCACCCCAGAGAGCAGGAGGAAAGCTCGTCCTCGCCACACACAACACGAGGCTGACCGTGCGAGAACTCATCGGTGAGTGAGAGGAGCAGCAGCAGGAGCAGCAGCAGCAGCAGCAGCAGCAGCAGCAGCAGGAGCAGGAGGGAAGGAGGAATATGCTGAAGAGGAGCAGGGAAGGACAAGCTGGATGTCGAGGAGGGCTGGAGAGGAGGAGAGAGCGATGGAGAGAAAGAGGATCAAAGGGAGGAGCAGGAGCAGGAGCAGGAGCAGGAGCAGGAGAGAGTGGGAAGGAGCAAGCGATGTTGTCTGACGGCGGCACAGATAAGAGTCTCCTTCAGAAGGGGCTGGAGACTCCACGAGCTCTGAAGCTTCTCGACGATCCCTGGCTGCCGTTCAGCACGCGGCTGCAAACAGCAGCAGGGAGAAAGGGGACCAAGAGGAAGTGAAGAACAAGGTGAAGTTTGAGCCAGCAGATATGAGGGAGGAGGAGGAGCAGGAGCAGGAGGAGGAGGAGGAGGAGGAGGGTATGGAAAGAAAGTTGGGACTTTATCTCTTCTTACAAGGATTCTGCTCCTCCTACGCGTCCTCCTCTCCTCCCTCAAGGATGGGCGACAGGATATAGCTCCTCGACATGTCCGAGAGCTGAGCCACGTGGCTGTCTTCTAAGTTGAAGTCCAGGGTTTCACAGACTGAGGAGGGGCTCCTGTCGCTCGAATGCTTCATCCACCCCTCCAGCTTCCATCCCTGAGGCACCTCCACCGCCTGCTCCCTCCCCCCAGCCTGCTCGCTCCTCCCCCTCCTCTCCCTCCCGCAAGGGCTCGCGCACTGGAGGAACGCATCGCTCGCATGCACGCAGTTGGTGCCTGACGTCTGCTCCAGCAGCTCGCACGTCTCCATCCCCTTCCCCATCACGTGGAACCTCGACTGCACCCTCCCCAGCACCCCCGCCACCACGACCCCCAGGCAGAGGCCGATGCGGCAGTTCAGATCCACCTCCTCCTCCTCGCGGAAGCGCTGGAGAGACAGGATCATGTGGCGAGCCAGCGACAACATCTCCCTGCACTTTCTGTGTGTGCTTTCAGCCGTAACCCAGTCCTGCTCGCAGGGCAGCCAGCCCGTGACGATGTACGCGTCCCCACCGTGTCCATCTTGAAGAGCTGCAGCTGCTTCACCCGCTCGTCGAACTGCGAGAAGACCTTGTGGATCATTTTCGCCACGTCGATCGCCTTCATGGTCTGCGACATCCTGGTGAAGCTGCAGATGTCGAGCTGAAGGATGACTGCCGTCTGTAGGTTGCTCTGGATCGTCAGCGGAGAGTGTATCATCTTCTGCACGATCTTCCCCGGCAGCAAGTCCAGCAGGATCTCTTGCAGGTTCTTCAGCTCTGACATCCTCGACCTCCCCGCGAACCAGTTGAGCCTCTCGTGCACTTCCAGCCTGTAGGAGAGGAAGAGCCCCGACAGAAGCACCAGCGCTAGCTGCACAAGGCAGACGTCCCCTGCTCCTGCTCCTGCTCTTGCTCCTGCTCTTGCTCCTGCTCCTGCTCCTGCTCCTGCTCCTGCTCCTGCTCCTGCTCCCCATGGAATTTGCTGCCAGCGGCAGAGGACGACGAGACGAGAAGCGAGGACGAAGACTGTGAGCTTCAGGACCTGGCGGAAGTCGATCCCGGAGGAGATGGAGTGGAACACAAGGTAGACGGCCACAGACAAGAGCATGCGATCGTAGCGGCTGTCGAGCATGCAGAGGGCGGTAGAGAGGAGGAGGAAGAAGACCTTGAGAACGAAGAGACCCTCCTTCACTCTCCCTGCCTTCTGCTCCCTGCACGCTAGACGGAGGAGGAGCCCCACCGAGAGGAGGGAGCCGAGGAAGTGGAAGAGGGCGAGCACGAGCACGACCCTCTCCTCCTCCCAAGAGCTCTGCCGCACGATGAAGTGGAAGTGACAGACGACGGCGCAGAGGTGGACAACAAGGGCAGCCATGAGTGCTATTCTCTTGCTGCTCGCGCTCTCTTCCTGAAAGCTCTCCTCAAGCTTCCCGTCCTTGAACTGCGTCAGGGGGTTCAGGCACGCCCTGGTCCTCCTGCTGAAGGAGGAGGATGAGCTGCAGCAGTGGCTCCACGATATCTCCGAGTCCTCCAGCTTCAAGTTCTGGTTGCAGAATCTGTTGAGCTTGCACACGCCCCCATGGGAGAAGGACTGAAACACGTCGTACGCCTCCACCTTGAACACTTCCATCTTCCCCTTCCCCTTGATGTCCATGTGGCCCTTGTACATGCAGGAGCAGAGCTTGTCCTCGCAGCCCTCCATCACCTCAGCGAACTCACGCGTGCATAGAACCTCGTTCGGCTCCGCATACTTGCACATCCTTGCCGCCGTGTTAGCCGTGTCCCCGTAGACGCAGTAGAAGGCCCGGTGTTGCCCGATCACAGCTCCTGCGATAGCGCCATGGTTGATTCCCACCTTGAGCTGCAAGCTGACCCCCTCTACCGTGTAGTAGTGCGCCAGCTCCCGCAGCTCGTTGGCCAGGCGGATCATCTGCACAGCGTACGACTGCGGGTACGGCTTTCCCTGCTCTGCCTCGTCGAAGGGCCTGGCGGCCCTGGGGCAGGTGATGATGTACCAGTCGCCGACATGCTGGTACTTGTACATGCCATAATGGTCGACGACGTCGTCGAACATCTCGAAGACCTCGTTCAGCAGCTTGAACGTCTTGGTGGTGGATCGAGCTTTCAGGTACCTCTGCGGCTCCAGCGAGCAGAACATGATGGTGCATGCGGGGAGAGAGACGCCGAGGAAGTCATTGATAGGACAAGTCTCCATCTTCTGCAAGACGTTCTCAGGGATCAGCGTGTAGATCAGACTCCTGCTCTGCTTGATGGCTACCAGCGACTGCCTCGAAACCAAGAACTGCTGCCACTCCCGCGTGTTGAGGAGCGAGCCAGAGAGCGTCGAGGCTGCTGCAATGATGTTCTGGACGATGGATACGACCACCAATCTCGAGGACAAGATGCCAAGGAGGGAAGAAACAGTCAGCAGCAGGACAGTGTTCACTCCGTTGAGAAGCATCGTCGTCCTTACCCGGAGCTGAAAGAATCGGGGGAGCAGAGGGGCAAGCATGAACAGCGCAATACAATCTCCTCCCATGAAGAGGGTCGAGCAAGTCGTGCGGTAACGGCAAGCGCCCTCTGAACATATTTCGTCCAGCTTCTGCGTGTGACATCCCGGAAACGAAGCAGTTTGCTGGTTCTGTGAATCTAGCACAGCGACATTCTGTTGAAGGAACCACAACTTGGACTTGTGCATCTCCAGCCTGGAGTAGAAGAGAACAATACAAACATACAAGGATAGAATATACATGGACAGAACAATCTCATACTGTCGCTGCAAGTACTTCCTGATGGCCGACGATAGAGACAATCCGATCACAAGCAAGGACAACAAGCTGACAATGAGGTAGGCCACTGACTTTGCCCGATCTAAAACCCTCTCCTGGTCATCAGGGAGCGGGAGCTGGTCGTAGAAGGACGCCATGACGACATGAAACGTGATGATGAGCATGAAATGAGCTGTGCGATTGTTGAACTTCAATTCCCAGAAGTCACAGCGAACATTGTCATGCATGGAAGAATCCGACTTGACGTCCCACGTATCATGACTCAGCAACTCGTTCATTACAGTGTGCATCCTGATCTTGCTGAACTGGTCCAGACAGGCAGCAGCTTTTAGAACCACTCGCGACACTGCTGCATAAAGATCCACGATCGCCCTTGCCCAGAAAGCTTTCGCCATGCCGAAAGAAGGGGGGAAGGTGTCCTCCTTCTCTCAAGATATTTGGGGATTGCAGTTCAGTCTTGATCACAAAACAGAGCGACAGTTGGATCCATAGAGGACACGTTGCGTAGTGCGGGAGTTCAGATCCTTGTTAGATACACGACGTGCGCATGCAAAGAAAGTGCCATAAGAGAGATGCGGGGACGAGGAGGCAGATGGCAGGCGGATGTGGAGGAGGATGAGAGGGTGGGGTCGGGTGGAGTGGGAGGGGTGGGTGGGGTGGGCAGGAGTTAGGGGGCACGGTGAGAGATATTATCAATGACTTGCAGGAGGCAGATGGGCTAACGGCGCGGAAGGGCTGAGGCGGGAGCAGGAGTGAGAGGATGAGATGGAGAGAGCAGGAGTGAAGGAGACGGAAAGACTAGTGACAGGAAGGGGAGCGGGAGCGGGAGCGGGAGCGGGAGAGCGGGGGAGGAAGGTAGAGTAGGGGACTGTTCAGGGAGGGTTTCATCTCATGGATTTGTCGGGGAACCAGTTTCTGACAAAAGAGGGGGTGGGGTAGTACAATATGTACGGGTAGGATAGAGGATTCATGAGGCTGCTCAGTATCTTTCAGGGGTGAATGAATATGGAAAATAGGGGTACTTATCGAAGAGTCTTATTGTTAGGGTGGGGTACTATGACACATACGTATGACGATAAAAATGTAATGAAATAGCACGGCACCCCACCCCTCCACCATCCATATGTAGGGGTGGGGAATGGAGAATAGGGGTACATCTGGCAAAGTGACCACGAAAAAGGAGGGTGATAGAGGGTAAAAGATAGGGTGGGCAAAAAGATTGCTGGGGTCCGTGCACGTGGGAAAGGGTCAACCAGGAGGGGGTGTAGGGTATCAACAGCCGTACTTTGAAGTAGTGACCGATAGGGGTCCTCTCCTATTCCTGTGAATTTCCTGGGGGTGGGATACATGTTGGTGGGGTATGCAGACATCAAAAGGGGGTTCTTTTACATAGATTTAGGTGGGTCCTCACCAATGTGGTACGGTGGGTTATGAGAGAGGGTGGGTGTAGCTTTGTGGTGTCATCGAGGGAGTCCAGTACAAAGTGCACATCAACCTGGCAGTTCCTTCTTGATGGGGTTGAGTAATCTTTTACTGAGCCTCTCGGCCATTCCGAAGTTCCGTGCCACTGTGACGGTGACTCGTGCCGCCGGCACTGACAGTGACCGGCCCCGCCGCGGCCGGCGCGGCCCGGCCCGGCCCGGCCGGACCGTCGCCGGACCGTCGGACTTCCGGCGTGACTCAGTGTCTAGCCTCAGATCAGATACTCGGATACCCTACGGTCCGACCCGGGCGCGGCCGGGGGGGGGGGACCGGGACTCGGATGATTGAGCGGCCGGCGGCGCCGGGCCGGGGGCCGCCGGGGGGCGGCGGCGCCGGCACTGCCGAGTTACTAAATTGAGTAACTTAAACTCGGAGCTCCGCGGTCGGAGGGGCCGAGGCCCTCCAAATTACAGTCGGAGCGGCCCCACGGCAGCGGCCGACTCGGGGCCCCCGGTCTTGAGTGACTCAAAGTTCAGCCGCAAGTTAAACTTGAATCTTTTCTTTACTCAAAGTTAAGTGAAAAATCAGTACGAGGACAATCCTGATCGGACACCTAGTGAGGCCCGGCCCAGCGCTCAGTCATGGCGTCATCGAGTCATAGTTGGCTGGTTGCTGACTGAGATGACTCACCGAGTCTTTACTCAAAGTAGTCATGAGCCCTGGCCCCTTCACTCTCAAGTGCGTGCTCTCATAGAGAATCCCCGGTGGGGTGGTCCGATGGGGTACGGTCTCAGGGAACCGTGGGGGTACCGGGTAGGATCAATGGGGGTGGGGGTTGAAATCGGAAGGGGTAGCACATTTTACTAGATCTCAATAATTCAGTCAAGTTGACTTTCGTACCCACTACTAGTAGCTTCTACTGCCCGAATATACCTACCCCCACCTACCCCCCGGGCCACCCCACCCCACCTAATCATCCTAGCTGCAAAAGATTACGATCTGCACTCGATACCCCAACACCCCCAATATATCCTTTGTAAGTACCGGTGTGACAATCACACAGTCACCCCCTGAACCCCACAGACATGAAAGGTACCCACCTTATGTACCGGATATCTTCCAGTAGATGGTAGGGGTCATCATGGAGGGTCTTAAATACTACCGGTTCTATTCACTGACTATAGTGGGGTACATTTGGAGGCCATGACAACCCTACCCCACCGGTACGGCACAACCCAATCCATCAACGACGCCTCACCCAATCCCGAGTCCGCAGCCTGCAGACTTGCACCTGGCGATCCACAACTCCAGATACCCCTCCTTTGTAACACACTACCCCTACATTGCAACACATGCATAGCAAGATCGCTGATTCATCAATTGTGCTTCTATTCAATGGAACAGATTGCTGCCCCATATGGGTGTTTTGTGAACCCCTGACCCTACCTGTTGCAAGAAGCACCCATCACTTATGTACCCCCACCCCCCCAACATCAATACAGTTACCCTGGAATGACTTTTGTAGCTTAGCCAGCGGCAATACCGGTAGTGACCCCACCCCCAGGCCCACATCTCACCCCAGGGTGGCTGCGTTACCACCCTCTCTACGTCCCTTTACCACCCCACCCATTTACCCACTATCCACTACCCTACCGAGGTGCTGTCTCCATCTTTTCCCTTCCTTTTGTTCCTCCTCCCTTTGTTATTACTCTGTCCTATCCGTCTTCGTTCAACACAGCTTCAGATCTTAACATGAACACCCATGCTTCCTCTCAGCGCCATCCTATTCCTCTTTCTACCCACTGACCTCCTTCACTCATCAGCAGTATGCTCGACAGCCCTATCCTGAAATGTTTTCACGAAAATCCATGGACTTTTCCCTCGGGGCCTCCACTTGCGCTTGCAATTTTGGTCAATGCCTTATCTGACTCATATTGTGCTTGTTTCACCTCTTGCAAAGAGAAGAGCGTTCAAATGAAGTAGGATGTCTAGAGCGGTTGATGGTCAGAAATAGTCTTCAATGCAACATACACCAAGACAGCGGCATAGCATTAGGGGCTGTATTTGCTGTTGATGTCAAGAGCTCGATATGTTGTCATGCTAGTCAACACACGTACTGAATCGTTTTTAGCAGGATCAAAGTTATCTTCATCTCCCTCTGATTTCAATTCCTTCCTCAAACTCGATTCATTCATACCTTACTGAATTGAACCCACGCGCTCCATTCCTACTCTAGCAATATGCCATTCAGCAACAAACTCCTCGCTGATGAAGAGGAGATGAGCATGAAATTTCGCCGGACAACATCCGCCACTCAAAACGCGACAGCGACACAAGCTCGGCTCCAACTGAAGGAGGCTTTCAAGGTCTCATTTCCCCAATCTACACTTCAGCGCCACATGCTCATGTTGCCGTGCAGGAGATCGACAAAGATTCCAGCGGGGCTATCGATCAAACAGAGTTTCAGGACGTCTTGAAGTACCTGCAGATACAGCTACAAGACCCGCTCAACGACGCAGACACAGTCTTCGGTGAGAGAGAACCTTGTCTCTGAGTGTATCCTGACGAGGGTAACATCAGATTACATGGACCACAACGGGAATGGTCTGATCACGTGCGATGAGTTTCTCAACACGTTCGACGACTTGATCCACAAGAGAGAAGCTGTCGGGCACATGGACGTGGACGATGTTATCAAGGACACTCTGTGCGGGATCCTCTCTCGAGCCCGGGAAGAGCGAGGGCATGTGATCCAGGCGTTCATGATTGCTGGGCAGAACATAGAGCATAACGACGAGGGATTCGGGAAGGGATACTGGGGATGCAAATGGAAATTCATTCTTTTCGACAAGATCTACGCTAAACCTGTGGTGGACGGAAGTCTTGTGCCCGTAAAGCAGAGATACTCGTTCCTGAAGGAGAAGCTTGAGTTGATTCAGGACCAGAAGTACTGCCCTTGGCTGGAAGCGATGATGGAGTCGGAGGAGCGATTCAAGAAAGAGATCATCAAGCACGATGTACTTGCTGCTTGTCCGTGCCCGGGGAGATGCGCTGACGTTTCATGGCAGGTGGTTCGAGACTTCTGCAAAGAATGGCTGCGACACCTGAACGAGCTACATCCTGACAGGATCAGCTCTGAGACTCCACAGGACAAGGCTGGATGAAGCTGCTGGATCGCAGGAGTTCCGTGAGATTCAGCAGATGTGAAAACTTTGTACTCAATTTGTAGACTAGAAAATTACAAGGCAAGTGATAAGAAGCTTATGGAAGCTCAGCAAAATCAGCACACAAGAAGCAACAAGTAGCAAAGAATAGCTCCTACTATACAAGAAGATACTTTCGTCCCTCATCTCCTTCAGATGAAAGCCCACCCGATGCTCTTCGCCGGGTGCATCTTCGTCGCGCTAACAGCTGCACCCTGACCGCCTCCGCCTGTGATGAGTTGAGGAGGCGAAGAGGGAGAGAGCGAGGATGAGCAAGGAAGGGGGCAGTTGATGAGGAGGATGGCGAGGAAGAGGGGAGAGAGGGCAGAAGGGAGAAGCAGGAGCGAGAGGAGGAGGAGGAGCGGGAGGAGAGCGAGGAGGAGAGCGGAGAGCAGGGCAGGAGGGAGAAGCAGGAGCGAGAGGAGGAGGAGGAGCGAGAGGAGGAGGAGCGAGAGGAGGAGGAGGAGCGGGAGGAGAGCGAGGAGGAGAGCGGAGAGCAGGGCAGGAGCGACCTGAATGTGCAACCATGTCGGCCGTGAGTACAGGCGGTGCTGATCCACGACTGAGAGCTCGAGGAACCCGACCGAGGCGGGCCTTGGCGTCTGCTGGAGAAAATCAGAGGAGGCTGGGGGAGAGGTTGGTAGGCGCTCTTACCGAAGGAGCTGCCGCTGGAGTACTGCGTGAGCTGCTCAACTTGTAGCGCGTACTCCTTCTGCGAAAACATCAGACGGCAGCAAGGGTCACACATCGGTGGCGGTGGGGGGGGAGGGAGGGAGAGACTGGTGAGAAGGGGAGGGGGAGGATGGGTAGGAGGAGGATCCGTGGGGACTGGTGAGGAGGGGAGGGAGAGGAGAAGGATAGGTAGGAATAGCAGGGGGATTGAGACGAGAAAGAGCGACAGTTTGAAGGGAGGAGGAGGAGGAGGAGGACAGTACGGGTGGATGTGAGGAGGAAGGGCGGGGGTCGAGCTGAGCACCTGCTGGGAATCTCGAGAGATCCATGACTCGCTGCGGAGGTTGTTGTCATGGTCCGAACCATCCTCGTGTTCCTCCTGCAGGATCCTCTCGTTCGACGCCGCTCCTTCCGACATCGACGAGCCCTTCCCTTCCTCTGTGCTCCGTTCACTGTACGGGCTGTCCCTGCCCTGAAAATCTTTGCCGCTGGGTGTGTCCGCGACAGAAAGCGCCTGGAAGGAGGAGAAAAGCTCAGACTGGAGGACAGCATTCTCATCTAGCTCACCGATTCCTCGGAGATGGCATGTGTAGACAACTTCTCTGTTGATCGTGTCAGCGCATGACAAGGAAGGGAGGAGGCAGAGCAACCTAGCATGCTGCTCGAGATCCTTGGTGACTTGTTAGACTGGTGCATCTTGATCGGATTCCGAAACAAGCAGCAACCCGCCTTCTCTGCACCAGCAGAAAAGAAACCATCAGTCCCAGGAACTTGGGGTGAAGCGAGAAAGCTACTTGTCAGATCGTCGTCGTCCGAGTCGAACGCTTCATCGCACGATTTTCCCTCTTGCAAGGGAAAGAGGGGAGGAACAGAGTTGCTGCAACTGAAGATCTGATTGCAAGACAGGGGAATGAAATCTGCAGAAGCCTCCGGCATCGGTTTGCGAAATTCTGGCACAGCAGTCGCTTCGAACTCCTTATCGTCCGCCTGGGATCCATGTCAAGACAACTCTTCTCTGTCATAACAACATCATCCTTCTACCTGTAGCCCCTCAATGAAAGAGATCGAGTCCGAGTCAAAGTCCTCTGCTTCTCCTTCCACATCCAACTCTGACGAAGGGTCAGGATCCAACGATGCCTCTCCGTCCATGCTTTGCAGCTCGACGTCCAGCTCTTGCACTTGCGCTTGCCCCTTGCTGCTAGCTTGCTCGAAGATAGAGACCCCGTCGCTGAGGCCTTTCATGTGGGTATAGGTCACGATATAGTTTTCGTTGAGCCACTTAGTGACGTGATCGCGGCTCCTCTCGACGGTCTGCATCCTCTTCCTCAACTCCTCTTGCCTTGCTATGCGCTGTAGAGCAAGGGCTGCCTTCGCCCTCTGCAAAATCTCGTCGTTCCCATTGCGGCGCAGGTACTGCAAGAAAATCATCAGCATTTCAAAGTAAAACCTCCGATCGTTACCATCGAGGTGAAGGAGCTGTGGATTCTACCCGACGTCGGCGCAACGACTTTCTGGCTCGCAGAGGTCAAATCTGAGTCCACGCTCTCCTCCTCGCTGTCGTAGAGATGGATGCCCAGCTCTCCAATGTCCGGCTCGTCTTTCGACGGCCTGTACATAGCTTCATCCGCCCCCCCCCGAGCGATATCGTCTTGGAGAGGCATCACACAAGAGACTATGGCAGCAGCCTCCTGCAAACACAGCGCGACTCTTCCCACAAGCTCCTTCGCTCTACAGATTCAATCCGACGACAAGGATTGAACTGTCCGAGCTTCGTTTTCACTGCTGGGTATCAGGTAACCATAGGGCGGTGTCTGGACGAATGGCGTCAGGTCACAGCAGTTTAACTTTGCGTTCTGACCCAGCTCTCAGGCTGTATGCTCGTCGCCTATCCTATCTCTGTCTCTCAACCCCCTCTCAACATTTCGACCCAGTTTGCACTTTGTCGACTACCCAGGCTCTCTTTCAGCCGCCTCATTCTAAGGTCACTCATAGATCACGGTTCACACTGTAACTCTTCCCCCCATTCTATCGTCTCTCTCGCTGCTTCCTCGTCCATTCTCGACTGAGTCTTCGCACTCCACTCTCGATGACTTCCTCCCAGTTTTATCTTCCTCCTCACTGGGGCTCTCAGTCAGTTCCTCCGACAGGGCCTGGTGCCCGGCTTCCTCATCAGCATCAAGTTATCTTAATCTCTCGCTCGATTCCTTCATCCTCCTCCTCCTCCTCCCTTCCTCACTCCTCTCCCCTCCTCTCCTTCTCCGCTTTCTGCATGACCCTGCTCCCTTTGTCTGCATAATCGTTTCCTCTCCCAAGTAGTTCAGGTTTTCCGTCGTGGGGTGCACGTTTGACTAGCCTCAATGAAACTTATGCAGAATTCTATATTTTATATCTGTAAATTTGAAATATCAAATTCAATATTGAAATATTTAGCTAAAATTATTCACATGTAGCACCATCCAGTACTTTTTAAAAATCCATTTGGAGATCCAATAGTATCGACACCCCCACCCCACCCCACCCCACACGTATGAGAAGCGGTCCGAACTCACCCACCACCCCTACACTCATCTTGATGATTCTCTTAGAGGACCCCTACTCTTGTCTTCAAAGTAAACATTCCCATGCACCTTCACCTTCGGAGTACCCCCACCCCATCCTTTGTCGGTGTGTACCCCCACCCCCCCATTTTTCATAGGTTCCTAGGCGGCGCAAGAAGCCAGGCAAACCATGTACTACTACTACTCGTATCACTGATGTTGAGTGAAATATTTCACATCCCCTTTTTGAAATATATACCAACAATTTCAAATTTTCAAGAGAATCAATGAAATCTTTGTATTGGATACAGAAAGGATCAGAGGGGGGATGAGGGAATCAAGGAAAGAGGGGGATGATGTTGATGCGTAGGAGGGCGATGATATTTTGAAAGTTTGACAGCTGGTCATGGTAGCAGGGAGGGAGGAGGGGGCGGGAGGGAGGAAGCTGGGGGGAAAGGGAGGCCAAGCGCTCCATGCTGTGAGGCCCTTGTCAAGGATGTCTCCCTCCGACAAGAAGACGTCCAGCTCCTCTCCTGCCGACAAGAAGAGACCCTCCTCATCCTCCTCCCCTTCCAGGAAGGTTGCTGCTGTAGGTTCTTTGGCGTCCCGGGTGCAGAGTGCGGAGAAGAAGGTGAAGATGCATGGGGAGGGAGAAAGACCAGATGGATCAGCGAAACATGCAAGAAAGCATGCTGCGAAGGGAGGGGAGCAGAAGGATCGGGGCGACGAAATCAGGATGGACGAGGATCGGGTGCTACGGGACTCGATCGATCAGTTCTTCAGGAGCCACATGCAAGGATATATACAAGAGATTGAGAAGAGCCATGGCGGACAGAAAGATTCTTCAGCACAAGAAGAGGATCCATCTGTCGGGTACAGCCATTCGCGGGTCATGGTTGAGAAGCGATGTTGCTGTAATGATAGCGTCGTGAGTTTCACATGCAGGTGTCGAGGCCGTTGGAGCAGGAGGAGGGAGATTCGGACCATTCTGCTGTCAATCGCAAGGAAAGTTTCCTCCCTTCAAAGTTTCTGAGGTGATGGAGAGTAACTTTGACGACCCAGCAGGCGCTTACTGAGCAGGAGAAGAGCGATACCGTGGACTCGCTGACGATACGAGCGTTGCAGATGCAGGAAGGCGGTGGAGATCTCAAGTCTCATGTCGTTGACTATGAAGCAGATCAAGGAGCTGAAGCGGCAGCATGTCATAGAACTCCAGCATGCGCGTCTGGGGTCACACGGTGGAGGACAGAACGGGGTATCAACGCGTGACATCGAGAAAGCGAGGAAGGAGATTGGCGATCATTACTCCATGAAGCTGCAAGAGTATCACCATGTCGTGTTGATGATGGGAGCCTGCCCTTGCCCTGATGCCTGCGGTCTGCAGAACATTGAGAGCAAACTGATGGACGCTGAGAAGAGTGTTGAAGGAAGGCTGAAGACCTTCGAGTCCGAGATGATACGTCTCAAAGCAGAGCTGCTACAAGTGACTCAGGAGAAGACTGAGCTGCAGAAGGAGCTTCAGTTGCAGCTGTCTGCGAGCAATCACTTGCAATCCCACCTGCAAAGGTTTCGGCGCTGATGATAGAGGGAAGGAGGAATTTACGTGTGCGTTTCCCAGCATGAAAGAGCAAAAAGAAAGAACTCATGATGCCATCGAGACGATCAGGAAAGAGCTCGCCGATGAGAAGCGAGCGCATGCTGCAGCTCGACAAGCAGTGGCTGAATGCAGGCAAGTGATCAACGAGATTAGAGGCAGTCAGGAGAAAGGAGGCCCGGTCGATCATGCTGAGACTGTCCAGCGCCTGCAGGTTGTGGGAGCGATTTTGATTCCCCTTTCGTATTTTGATACCTCTCGGCAGGAAAAGCTTCACAAGCTCGAGGAAACCTGTCTGAATTTGAGGATGGAGAAGGAGAGTTTGCAGCAGTCCAGCCAAGAAGCTTGCTCTCGCGCTTCCGCCCTCACGCACGAAATTGACCGACTGAATGTGATCCCCTACCAGGTCGCTTGCTCCTCATGGAATGAACGTGACTCGCAGGAGCGGCTGGAGGATCTCAAGTTGGAGATCTACGAGAAAGACTCTAGGATACGAGCTTTGGAGGGTGAGAAGGAGGAGCTGGAGAGTCGCAACGTCCTCGCCAGCGAGAGGTACAAGAGCATGGAAGGGCTGCTGGCAGAGAGGACCAAGCAGCGAGACGACGCTTACCTGCGGCTGTCAACCTCGAGTGTTCATGTCATGCAGCAAGTCGCCTTGCTGAGCAGCTGACGTGGCCTGGCAGAGCGAGGGGACGCGACATGGGTCGGAGGCAGACAAGTCAAGGATGGAGTATCTGGAGAGGGAGCTCCAGAGTCAGACCTCTCTCCTGCACTCCTGCCATCAAAAGCTCCAGTCGGCGGAGTCGAGCGTAGAGCAGCTCACGAAGCTGAACAGGATCCTGCAAGCAGAGCTGGCGGCACAACACGAAGCTCAGGCCCATCAGCTTGTCCCAAGAGAGGAGGAGAGGATAAGTCTCGTCGAGGTGAGCAATGCCATTGTCGAAGAGGGAGAGGCTCATTTTGCACTTGAAAAGGAGGGCCGAGAAATGCTCACTGCTGCTCCCCCCGCCAGGCATGCACAATCCTTTCCTTTGCTCTGCTGACCTTGGAGCAGAGAAGACGGCGTCTCAGTCATGAGGGAAGCAGAAGACAAATACAGCCCATGCTCCTCGCTAGCAGAGAAGATTCAGGTCCGCGATATGAAGCTGTCGCCTCCTCCTCACCTGCCTTGCAGAAAGAGCTCGAGGAGACAAGGGAGAGGATCGACCGGAACATCGCCTACATGTCCTCCAGCAGGAAAGAACGCGCAAACGAAGTCGAACCTGTTCCTTTAGCACATCCTTCGTCTTTCGATCCGTTGGAGACAGAGAGACTGGTCGAGGAGGCAGGACGACAGGAGGCCAAGTACCACCTTCCTGCCGAGAGAAGCAGAGAGTTGCTGAGTCCAAGACGACTTCACTTCAAGAGCGACTCGTCATGGAAGAACTTGAACGTAGACGCTCCCCTCCAGGTTACAAGTCGCAGCTTCCTCCTCTCTCCATCTCACTATTTTGATCAGAGCCATCACTTCAAGTCGATAGAAGATCAGATGAAGGCAGAAGTTGAGGCCGAGCAAGCGTGAGACGTCTGACGGTCATGGACGGCACTCAGTCTCACCTGCTAGCGCCAGGTACAAGAGTCTGCCTGCTCTTTACTTTGGAGATACGTCGCATGATGTCACAATCAAGAACATGTAAGACGCGTCCATGTAGCTTTGTGTCAGCTGGACTATCAGCTGACAAGGGCGAGGAGTCTTCTGATCTTGTACAACAGCCTGCCGGATGTGTTCGAGATGTGGGAGGAGTTGGCGATCTCCTACAGGCACAGGCTGAGGTTCGTTCAGGCGCTGGGCCGAGAGGACGGGGGGTGAGGAGGCACGAGAGTTGAACCTTCCATCGCTGACTGCGTGCGAAGGCGATACTGGGAGGAGGAGAAAGCGAAGCTCGTGGTGGACGAGAGCCGGTCAGAGTCAAGGCAGGGATCCGTTCCCTTCTCAATTCTTTGCAGGCTGCTGGAGAAGATGAGAACGCAGATAGGACGGGAGATGACGCTGATCCTGAGGCGAGAAAAATGCCTCCAAGAGTCCCTCCAGCCTATCGATGTCCAGCAGCAACCCAGCAGAGGCGTGTCAAAGGCATCATCCGTCCTCAAGAGTCAGGAAATCGTCCGAGCTGAGAAGAAGCGACGGGTAGTCTCTCGACCTCTCCTAGCGAGTCGTGAATGACATCTGTTGAATTTCTTGTTCCATGTGCAGGAAAAAGAATTACAGCGGGCTACCCAGCAGGTTTTGGAGGCAACGACCAAGTTCAAGGCGCTCCATGGCAGGCCAATCCTGTACGATTGATCATCCTCCAGTACTTCCCAGCTCCTGACGGACGTGGGCTGCAGGTTCCGAGGCATGAGGTACACCGATGTGATGCGATGGCAGCACGACCAACAACTAGAAAACGACAAGAGAGAAAAGTCGCGAGATGCCAGCAGGAAGGCAAGCAGGGCGTTCTAAGTATGCGTCGTTGCTAGCTCCCGAAGGCTCATTGTACTATATACATAACTGACTCTATCTCTACCTCATCCCTCTCCTCCTGTAGCCATTTCCTCCTATCAAGTTGTCAATATTCTTGCTTGGAGCCTGACTGACCGGCAGTTCGACGTTCAAGTAACCCAAAAAAATGCTGGATTTGACTTGCTTTGACTTTTTTTTAATTGAGATGTCGGTTTCTTGAAGGCTCAGCGAAAAAGAATGGCGGGTGAAGAGAGGGGACGGGGAGATCGAGCGAGAGGAGGAGGAGGAGGAGGAGGAGGAGGAGGAGGAGGGGAAAGGAGAGCTGCTGCAGGAGCCAAACGACAGAGCTTCAGGGAAGCAAGGAGACGGACCTCCTCCATGTCTGGATCGTTTTCGGGTTCAAGCTCGGAATCAAGCTCCAGCTCGCCGGCAAGAGGAGCAAAGAAGAGAGCATGGCCGATGACAGAGGAGGAGAGGCGGGCGGAGAGAATCGCTAGGAGGGAGAGGAGGAAGAGGGAGAAGGAAGAGATCGTGCAGAGCGATTCATCCTCATCGGAGGATGATGACCCCGTAGAAGCTGAAGCCCTGAAGGAAATGGAGGGGGAGAGGAAGCAGAAGAAGGAGGGAACCATTCCCCTCAAGGCGCGTTTATCATCAGCAATGATGGCCTATCCCTTCGTCGGGCAAGTCGCCATGCTGTTCGCCGTGCTCGCGCTGTCCTGCGTCTTGTTTGCTTCCTACGATCGCACTGGCCCCGGGGTGGCAGAGGAGGATATGATGTTGGCTCTTAACCTGTCGAGCTACTCGTCGAGGTCGGACGGATACCTCGGGAGGCTGACGTACAGGGCAAGGGAGAGCTTCCAAGAGCTGGAACAGGTCTGGCAGTGGCTCGATGCCGTCATCGCACGTCGAGTCATTGATGGGGAGCCGACGCAGCAGGGAGCGTTCTTACCCTTCTGGTGGACTTGTTGATAGCTGGAGGTGGGGAAGCTGAGCTGATGGCAGGGGAGGACGCTTCCTTCTCGTACAGTCCGTGCGGCTCATGCAACGGAGGGTGGACCCGGTGCCATGCCAAGACGGCGCTTACGTGGGCTGCTACCCAGAGCTGAGTCCTTCCAGGTGTGGAGATGGTTGACGAGAGAGGAGAACAGAGGAGAGTGGTGGTAGTGGTGGTGGTGGAGGAGGAGGCGGAGGAGGAGGAGGAGGAGGAGGAGGAGGAAGAAAACAGGAGTGGAGGACCAGAATAGAGGAAATTCGAGCATTGCAATGATGACGATAGAAGATAATGGAGGAGGAGGAGAGGAACAGAGAGACGAGAGGAGTGAGGGTGGGAGGAGCAAGGTGAATGACAAGGATCGACAGCGAGAGCAAGGCTCCCCTGAAGCTGGAGTCCTCCCTCACCCTCTCGGCCGACATGAAGTGGGGAGAGGCTCTTTCCTTTGCTTCTCTTTGAGCCCGACGGGCGGGGAAATCGAGGAGCAGTCAGGGGTCCCCGGATGCAACCCGGGCCAGGTAGATGGCGGAGTGCTGGGGCTGTGCTCGATCTCAGGTGGAGGGAACTCGAGCTATTTTGTGACCAACGAGGTAGGAGGGAGGGAGAGGAGGGAGAGAGAGGAGGGAGAGGAGGGAGAGAGAGGAGGGAGAGGAGGGAGAGAGAGGAGGGAGAGGAGGGAGAGGAGGGAGGGAGGGGAGGGAGGGGAGGGAGAGGAGTGGAGAGGATGGAGAGGAGGGAGGGAGAGGAGGGTTGCTAGTGACCTTGACCCTCCAGGCAACGGTCCGGTGTGGGCTCTGCGTCTACTCTGTGAGGGGGGGAGCTGGAGCTGCATGCAATCTATCGCTGAAAGTTTCGATGCCTCCTCTCTCAGCTCTGCAAGCCAGTGGGTCAGCCCGTCCGAGCAGCTCGATGTAAGTGCCACTACCTCCTCCTGCTCTCCTCCACCTGGCTCACTTGCTCGCTCGCCTGCCCTCTCCTCTCTCGCCTCCATCCTCATCCTGTCCTGAATCATCCGTTCGTCCTTGCCCCTACACTCTCTCCTGCATTTCCTCTCCTGGTCCGCTTGCACTCCGTCACTCCTCCTCCTCCTCCTCCTCCTCCTCCTCCTCCTCCTCCTCCTCCTCCTCCTCCTCAACCTCCTCCCTCCCTCCCTCATCCGGATGTCAGGTCGCCGGCTCGATATCGTTCGCCTCGCAGCATGGAGGGTGAGAGCAGTCGAGCTGAGCCACCGACTGTTGATCTCTTCACCTTTTCAGGTACTTCGCCCTACTACCTCGAAGTCACGGAGCGGCTAGTTTTGTGCTCAAGAAGCTGAGGGATGGAAGATGGATCGATAGGTCAACAAGATCCCTAGTGGTT
>NW_005434611.1:121522-171117 GCF_000315625.1 Guillardia theta CCMP2712
AGGAGGACAAGGAGGAAGGAGGGGGGGGGGAAGGAGGGAGGAGCGGGAAAACGAGGAAGGGGAGAGAGAAAGAATAGGGAGGAAGAGGAAGAAGAGTGGAAGGAGCAGGAGGACAAGGAGGAAGGAGGGGGGGAAAGTGGGAGGAGGAGAAATGAACTTATTGGTAGGGTCTTGTTGGGAGAGCAGCTGGAAGAGCTCAGGCAGCATAGCTCATCCTTCATGTTCATCCTCAAGCTTCTCGTCTCTCCTTCTCTCCAGACCAGCAGGATCCTCCTCAGCAGCGACGCCTCCCTCCTCGCCTGCTGCCTCTTCCTCCTCCAGCTTGTCTTGAGGCCGATTATCTTGGGGATGTTGGTCGCCTCCTTCCGAGCTGCCCGCAAACTTGCGCCAGAGCGGAGCAGAAGGTTCCTGCTGAGCGTCCTGGAGGAGGCGAGGCAGCGAGTCGTGAAGTACTGGGAGAAGATAAGTGAGATCGCATGGCACAGAATTCACCACCACCACCACCACCACCACCACCACCATCACGGCAGGCCCCACCAGCAGCCCAGCAGCACGAACTTCCAGCTCCCGTCCAGCATCATGAGGACGAGAGTGCTGAACCTCGTGAGGCTGGTGGAGTCGACGACGCTGAGGACCAGCCTTGGCGACAACTCCGAGTCCCTCCGGATCCGAGGAGTACTCCAAGACCGTTTGCAGGTCACTACCCTCGCCTCCCCTCCGTACTCGTCCTCCTTGTCTTTTTCCTGCTCCTTCCTCCCCGCCTCTCCTCTGATCCCCGCTGCTTCTCACCTCCCCTCAACCACCTTCCTTCCTGCCACCTTCGTCTCCTGCTGCCCTTCTTGTCCTCCTCCCTCTTCCTCTCATCAATCTTCGCCTGATCCCCGATCCTCGCATCGCTCAGCCTCTCCTTTCTCCCCCTTGCCAGCTTCTGATTTCCTCGCTTCCTCCTCTTCCTGAGTAGAGGGAGCTCGACCGAGTCGTCCATCTCGAGGACCCCGAGCACGGGATCGCCACCCTCAAGCACGAGCTCCTGACGCGCATGGAGAACATCCGAGACGCGTTCGTGGACCTGAGAGGTCTGACAAGTGACGCCAGCACGATCCGCTCACGTCTGACCAGGAGCTGGGAGGATCTGGGAGGGCTACGACGACAAGAAGATCATCGCCGCAGGAACTGATGGGGGGCCGAGGCAGCGGACGCTTCCTTTCGACCACCACAAGATGCTGAGGAGGAGGAGCAGCCTTATTAGCAAGACCCAGAATTGGGATAATGACATCAGGTTGAGAGGACGTGAACACGTCGATCCCTCCTCCTCGCTTCCTGCTCTCACTCCCTCCAGCTCCTTCACCTCCTGCCTTCCCTGCCCCCAACTCTCCATCAACTGCTGCTGCTGCTGCTGCTGCTGCTGCTGCTGCTGCTGCTGCTGCTGCTGCTGCTGCTGCTGCTGCTGCTGCTGCTGCTGCTGCTGCTGCTGCTGCTGCTGCTGCTGCTGCTGCTGCTGCTGCTCTACATCTCACTCCTCTACCTGCCTCTGCTCCGCAGGGCTCCTCCCAGTCACTTCCTGAATGACGTCTGGCACGGCAGGAACATGAGAAGGAAGAGCACGCGCAATATTCTCCTGGAGAGGCTGGACACTGGGAGGCTGTGGGAGAAGCGGCTGCTGGAGTTTTCGCAGATGTCCTTCAAGCGCAGGTTGTCATCTATCTCCAACGCTGGCATTGAAGTCGACGAGCTGCCTTGAAAGTTGCCCCGCCAGTCTTTTCCGCCTCTTTGCCCAGCACAACTCGAGCTCACAGTATACATCTTTGCGGCCCAGCTGGGCCGTTTGTCGCTGCCGGGCCCCGCATGTTCAGTTACTTATTTTTTTATCTGTAAAATAAAAGAAAAAGGTCAAGGAAACAAAAACGTCAAGTCCTGCCGATCTCAGCAGGCGAATCATGATGGTTCAATATGCGGGAGGGGCAGGGGGTCGCTGGCGGAGCTCACAGGAGGAGGAGGAGGAGGAGGACGCAGCTGACGTCACGAGCTCCTTCTTCAGCTCTCACGAGAGTGACGACGGGCACATGCGAGATATGATCTCGTCCTTGGTCGGCATGAACGAGCCTCCAGTGGTGGGGGAGGAGCAAACGAGTGGAGCAGGGGCCACCAAGGACAGCAGAGCGTTGAAGACTTACGATCCCACGCTCTCAAAGCTGGTCGAGGACATGGAAGGGCTGAAGGAGGAGAACAGGAGACTGACAGAGAAACTGAGTGTCCTCGTCGACGGCTCCGAGAAGCAGGTTGAGAGGGGTTGGGAGCAGAAGTACAAGGCCGAGCTTGAGGTCAAGACAGCGCTGGTGAAGGACCTGGTGGGGCTGCAGAGAACGCTGCATGACACGAAAGCGATGCTGGGGCAGGCAGAGACAGAGAACAAACGTCTGGCGGAGGAGAACAGGAAGCTGTTGGAGGAGAGAAGGGAGCTGGTAGAAGAGCATGGTAGCTTGTTCGAGTCTGAGCTGAAGGACATCCTAGGGGAGAGAGACTCTCTCCAAGCTCAGCTGGACGCAGCCCTACGGACAGCGACAGACAAGGCGATGACGATAGAGGAGATGACGAGGAGAATGGAGGAGTTGACGGCTCGGTGCAAGTCGTTGGAGAACGACTTCATGACCATGGAACAGAACAGTCAGGACAGAGAGATGGCGGATAGACAACACATCCGATCCCTTGAGATCCAGCTGAAGGAGACCGCCGACATGTACGCGAAGCTGGAGGACAAACACATGTCGATGCAGGAGGATCTTGGAAAGACGGCAAAAGCTCTGATGGCAGTGAAGCAGGAGAAGGAGTCGCTTGCTGACAAGCTTAAAGTGATGAGAAATGAGATGATTGACCGGTTCAAGTTGTGGGAGACAGAGATGGAGACGAAAGCGCAAGACAGTGACAGTTTGAAGGCGAAGGTGAATGATGCTGGTGGTGGTGGTGGTGGTGGTGGTGGTGGTGGTGGTGGTGGTGGTGGTGGTGATGATGATGATGTTGACGATGTTGATGATGTTGATCATGATAGCGATGATAGCGATGATGATAATATCAATTTGATCTTACGTATCTTGTGACAGCTCGAAGAAGTCACTCGTCAGATGGAATGGTTGCGCAAGGCAGAGGAGGTGGGAAAAGAAACCTCTCAACAACTGCAAGAGCTGCAAAAATACGCCGACGAGGCCGAGGACGAGAATCGTCGACTCCGAGGTAGAGGCTGCGAGACTTGACGGTCACGTGAGATGCTAGTAGATGACGAAGATGCTTGCTTACTCACATAGCTTGTCTTGTCTTGTCTTGTCTTGTCTTGTCTTGTCTTGTCTTGTCTTGTCTTGTCTTGTCTTGTCTTGTCTTGTCTTGTCTTGTCGTGTTTTGTCTTGTCTTGTCTTGTCTTGTCTTGTCTTGTCTTGTCTTGTCTTGTCTTGTCTTGTCTTGTCTTGTCTTGTCTTGTCTTGTCGTGTTTTGTCTTGTCTTGTCTTGTCTTGTCTTGTCTTGTCGTGTCGTGTCTTGTCTTGTCTTGTCTTGTCGTGTCGTGTCTTGTCGTGTCTTGTCTTGTCTTGTCGTGTCGTGTCTTGTCTTGTCTTGTCTAGTCTAGTTGTCTCTTGCGTTGACTTTGCAGCAGATCAGATGGAGGAGCTAAAGGGTGACCTGAAGCTTTGTGTTGAGAAAGTCAGAAAGCTGAATGAGGAGAAGAAGGAGTTGGAAGGTGAGGAACGAAGATGTATATCTTGACGAACAAGTTCTTTCACTTTCATGATTATTGTCTTCGTCAATTCTTTAAATACGATGACGATTGTTTGATCATTTTGTTTCAGGATTGAGGGAAAACATCGCCTTGTTGGATAACGAGAAGCAACTGCTGGAAATAGATGTCAGAATGACCTTCTCCTCCACTACCACATCAATACCTTGTCCCTGTCCTTGTCCTTGTCCTTGTCCCTGTCTTTTTCTCCTTCCCCATCATCGTTTCCATCAATCATCATCATCATCATCATCATCATCATCATCATCATCATCATCATCATCATCATCATCATCATCATCATCATCATCTGCCATTCATTCTGTTCTGGTTGCAGTTCGACGCTCTCAAGCAAGAAAACGTCGCCCTCCACCGCCGTCTCTCGGAGCTGTTTCAAAGGTTGTCGACTGCTCGAGAGCATGCAGTCGTGTTCCATCGAGTCAACGAACAGCTGGAGGAGGAAGAGAAGGAAGTTCCCGTACCGCACGACGTCCAAGAGCTCAAAGGTAGGTGGGAGGGGAGGGGAGGACGTGAGGGGGAGAGGGGGAGACAAGGGGGAGGGAGGGAGATGAAGTGTAAGTGGAGAGAGTGTGGGGGTGAGGAAAAGAGCAGAGCAGAGCAGAGCAAAGCAGAGCAGAGCAGAGCAGAGCAGAGCAGAGCAGAGCAGAGCAGAGCAGAGCAGAGCAGAGCAGAGCAGAGCAGAGCAGAGCAGAGCAGAGCAGAGCAGAGCAGAGCAGAGCAGAGCAAGGGGTTGAGCTCTCAACAAGTCGCAGATCACGTCATGAGGTTGCAACTGTCTCTCTCTCGCGCAGAGAAGGAGAAGGAGGGGCTCGAGAGCATCGCGATCCAACTGCGACGGAAGTTGACCGACCTTGAGGAGCGACTCAAGTCAAGGTACATGCCTCCTGTCTATCCTTCTTCCCTTGATTTTCTTCGCTCATCCTCTGACCTTTCTCGTCTTCCTCCTCGTCCTCTTCTGCGCCCCATCGTCCTCCTCCTCGTTCTCCTCGTCTCCACCACCGCTACCACCTCCTCTCCTCTCCTCCTCTCCTTCTGTTGCTCGTTTTCTTGCTGTCAGGTCCTACAGCCGATCAGAAGGTGAGAGTTGAACCTGTCTTCGTGTTGCTCAATCATCTCGGCAGCAGCAAATTTCCCGGACAGCGATGAATACATGGTCTGCCTCTGCTGCTCTTCATCTACCTTACTGCTCTCATGCTGCTGCTGCTGCTGCTGCTGCTGCTGCTGCTGCTACTCTTGTTTGAGCTCGTCCTGTCTCTATGCTCCTGCCTCTCCTCTCCTCCTCCTCTAGCTCCCGATATTACTTTTGATGTATCCGTTCTTGCTTGATCTCACTCTCCTCTCCTCTCCTCTTCTCTCCTGCTCGTCTCCAGGGCTCTTTCGCAAGTTCTGCATGGCGACCTTCCGAGCATGACGGGTACGCCAAGAGCAAAGGAGGGAAGAAAGGAGAAGAAGAGAGGGAGTTAGGAAGGGATAGGAATCAGAGGATGGATATAAATGAAGGGCAGGGTAGAGGGGGGTAGGGAGAGGAGAGGAGAGGAGAGGAGATGGAAAGGGAAAGGGAGAGGGAGAGGAGGAGCAGGAGCAGGAGCAGGAGCAGGAGCAGGAGGAGCAGGAGGATATTCTCAATGCAATCACAGAGAATCGTCACTGCGGAATGAAGTCTTGCGGATGCAAAAGGAGCTGGAAGAGAGTTGGAGGATGGTGAAAGTCAAGGATGGTTCGTCAAGTCCTTCTCTTGCTCTTGGCCCTGCCCTCAAAACACCCTCTGTGTCCTCCTCCTGCTCGTCGTCGTCGTCCTCCTTGTCCTCCTCCTGCTCGTCGTCGTCGTCCTCCTCCTCCTCCTCCTCCTGCTCTTATCCTCAGTGTCCTCGTCCTCCAATTCTGAAGTTCTCCGTCTCCCATGTTTACCTATGCTTCCTCCTCTTGCCCTTCTCCCTCGCTCGCCTCCCTCTCCCTCCCTCCTCCTCACGTCCTCCGTATCCCTTGACTTGTTGGCGGCAGCCGAGCTGAACGCGGCGAGCATGCGCTTGTCAGGTTTGGAAGAGCAGCTTCATGCAATCAGGGCGAGTTTTTCAGAGCAGAGGATGGTGCGGCTCGATGACAACGACGGGGTGGAGGAGTTGAAGCAGCGGCTGAGCACGACCCTGGTCCTGCTGGCCGCATGCTGTCGCTTCCTCTGACATGGGGGCAGGCACTGCTGGAGGAGGAGAGAGCGAAAAGGATGGCGATAGCACAGACGCTTGCTGCGTTCACGAGCAAGGACAGGATGGACGTCAGTGCTCATGGTAAACCTGGATGTGATGACCTCACGTGTTCTGCTAGTCTCCTTCATCGTCGTCGTCCTCCTCCTCGTCCTCCCCTCCCCTTCCTCCTCCTCTTCTTCCTTCTTCTCCTCCCCTTCATCCTTGCTATCCTCCTCCTCGTCCTCCCCATCGGGTTCACCTGTTGAGCAGGAGAGAAGGAGTGGGAGCGAGATCGGAGGGCGGCCGACAATCTCCGAGCGCTGAAGAGGATCGAGGAAGTCATCAGGGATGGAAAGAAATTTCACCAAGAGACTTTGAACGAGATCAAAACTCATAGGCTGCAAGCTCTCAACGAATTGTTCAAGTATGTCAAGCATGCGCTGTTCAAAGTGAAACCTCTGCTTTGCTCTGCTCTGCTCTGCTCTGCTCTGCTCTGCTCTGCTTTGCTCTGCTCTGCTCTGCTCTGCTCTGCTCTGCTCTGCTCTGCTCTGCTCTGCTCTGCTCTGCTCTGCTCTGCTCTGCTCTGCTCTGCTCCGCTCTGCTCCGCTCCGCTCTGCTCTGCTCGGCTCTGCTCGGCTCGGCTCGGCTCTGCTCTGCTCGGCTCGGCTCTGCTCTGCTCTGCTCTGCTCTGCTCTGCTCTGCTCTGCTCTGCTCTGCTCTGCTCTGCTCTGCTCTGCTCTGCTCTGGTCCTGTATGTCCTCCAGCTCCTACACCTCCTAATTTTCTCACCTCTCGTTCTTCTGCTCGTCCTTCAGGATCGAGACCGAGGTTGCATGCAAGTCGATCATCGTTGAAGCAGAGAGGAGGCAACTCGAAGCGGAGAGGAACATTCAGCAAGAGAACGAGCTCTGGTGGCCGTTGATCTTCCTCGTCTCATCACCTCTCCTCCTCGTGCTCCTGCTTCAACTTCCTCTCCCTTGTCCTCCACAACCTCGACCTCGACCTCTTCAAGCACATCTCTCCTCCCTATCCGCACTCCTCGCCCTCGCCCTCCTCCTCCTCTTCCTCTTCCTCTTACATCACCTCCAAGGTTTCAAACAGCATCGGAGCACCTCCGCGTGTCAGTCGAGATGCAAAGGTGTCTCCTCCGTTACTATTCCACCTCTCACACAACCGCACCCCAGGAAGGACAGGGAGCAGACGAAGAAGGAGGAGCTTCTGAGGGAGCTAAAGATTAAAGAGCTCGAGCTAGCACAGGAGGAGGAGCAGGACAACAGGACGGGCTACAGCGGCTTCCAGCAGTTCACGGTAGTTCAGCAAGTGAGGAACAGCTACAGCACAAGAGTTTCTGATACAGGACCGGCAAAGCAAGACAAATCCACCGAGCTCATGGTCCCTCGGAGGAGTGAAAGGAAGGAGACAGCAGCAGCCTACGGGCGCGAGGCAATGTGGAGGGGAGGGGAGAGAGAAGGTGTAGAAGACTTTTCTGCAGCAGCACTTCCGGCAAGAGCTGGAGGGGCCTGGGCAGCAGCGCACATCAGAGGGGCAGCAGGGGCAGTAGAAGGGGAAGGCGACGTTATGGGCCAAGCAGTCAGCACAGGAGCAGCAGGAGTAGTGGGAGGTGCAGAAAGAGCAGCAGCAGCAGGAGGCCTAGCAAGAGAAGGAGCAGGAGCAGGCGTAGCAGCAGCAGCAGCAGCAGCAGCAGCAGCAGCAGCAGCACAAGGATCGGGAGAAGGAGCAGCAGCACCAAGAGCAGTTGGAGGGGGGGGGAAGGGGTAGCAGTAGGAAGAGGAGGAGTAGAGGGAGAAGGTAACAATGTAGTGGGAGGAGCATCAAATCCGATGCATAAGGAACGATACGAGGTGACAAAATCCTTTGATCACCTATCGCAACTGACGACTCTCCCGTTGCTCCTCTTGCTCCTCCTCCTCCTCAATCGCTCTCCTCGTCCTTGCCCTCCTCCCTCCTCCCGTCCTCCTTGTTCTTGCCCTTCCCCCCTCTTCTGCCTCGCTTTTCCTCAGCGTGTTGGATGGTCACCATTTGAGTGCGAGTGTGGTATGGGCTTCGGCACGAAGGAGGTACAGAGGAGAAGAGTTGGAGGAGAAAGAAGAAGACGAGGAGGAGGAGGAGGAGGAGGAGGAGAAAGAAGAAGACGAGGAGGAGGAGCAGGAGCAGGAGCAGGAGCAGGAGCAGGAGCAGGAGCAGGAGCAGGAGCAGGAGCAGGAGCAGGAGCAGGAGCAGGAGCAGGAGCAGGAGGAGGAGGAGGAGTGAGATTCTTGTCCTTACGGTGTTGAAGGCCCTCTACTATCACATTCACAAGATGGAGCGGTAAGGAGAGGCAGGAGGAGGAGGCGAAGGAGACTGACATCCTGACATTGACAGAGACAACATGCTCACAGCGACGTGAGTCAACTTTGACCTCTCCGCTTGTTCACCCTCCTCTTGACAGAGCTCCGCACGTACCTCCCCCGCAGCAGCATCCTTCCGGTCGCTTTCAGGAGCTGGTCCTGCAGAGGTTGAATGTGGTGCTCCTTGACTTGTTTCTTGACCAGTCTCTCCAGCTCTACGTCGCACAGAGAAACTCTGTCATTGCTCTGATTACAACACGGAGATTTCTCATATTTATTCAATACATGTCCAATCAATCTTACACTTCACATCTGCGTTCCATACTCTCCCATGGGAGGCTGACCGGGGAATTGCTGGGAGGGAGGAGCGCTCCAGGCGTTGGGTTGAGCATACTGCTCCTGCACCTGATACTGAAACAGCACAGTCAGGCACCAGACACAAGTCAGAAGACGCTGAGCACCTGCTGCTGCTGGTACCCATACGAATAGCCCTAGAAGCGGGTCAGAGGATCAAGGCGGGAGGTGGACGGGACAACCTGGTTGGGGGGCTGCGATTCCTGTGCGATGTACTGCTGCTCATAGACAGGTTGTTGGACCACGTACTGGGTCAAGTGTCAGATGATGCGTCTGCATTGAGGGGACGCTTACCTGAGTCACGGGGGCCTGCTGAGCGTACACGTACTGCTGCTGGGGCTGCTGCTGCTGCCGCGGCACCAGTCAAGCTCACCATGGAGAGAGAGAGAGAGAAAGGACGACTCACAACATAGGCATAGCTCTGTTCGAACTGCTGCATCGGAGCTGACTGCTGGACATACTGCACGGGAGTTGTGCTCTGCACGTACTGAGTGACTGGGGCCTGCTGCACGTACTGCACTGCCGGTTCCTGCACAACCTGGTACTGAGGTTGTGCCACCTCAACATACGACTGAACGTACTGCAAGGCTCGGTCAGATATGCCCAGCTTTTGTCCAGCACCTTCTTACCTGCTGGGGCATGGCAGAAGTAGAGGTGACATACTGAACTTGAGGTGCCGCCTGTACAACTTGCTGGGTTTGCAGGTACTGAGGCTGCTGCTGGAGCATCATCATCTGCTGCTGCTGCTGTTGCTGCTGCATCCTCTGCTGCTGCTGCTGCTGCTGCTGCATCTGCTGCTGCTGGCGCTGCTGCTGCTGCATCCTCTGCTGCTGCTGCTGCTTGGCTTCCTTGATCCTCTCCTGGGCCTTCTGCTCTTCGGCACTGAGCTTTCCGGGTTTGAATCCCTTAGGCATCTGGAAAGCCTGCAGATCGACAACTTCATCGGCTGTGCCAGACTGCAAGTCGATCTTTCACCTGGGTAGAGTACATCGGAGCAGGAGCTTGAGGAGGAGGAGGAGGAGGAGGAGGGGACTGCATTGTCACCATCATCTGCGGCTGCGGCTGCATCGCCTGACATCTTGTCAACAAGGTTAACCAGCCGTCTGCCTCTCACCGGAACGAACATGGTCTGCATGGGAGGCTGCATCTGCTGAACTGCGACCGGCTGATACATAGTGTTCATCTGTACAAGTGTCAAGCGAAAGGGACGAACGGTTTGGAAAGGTTTCGCAGCTCTACGGTCAGGATGAGGGTTACGAGAGATTGAGAGACGTGGAAGAATGGGATGGTTCAGGAAGGAACCAAGTCAAGGGAGAGTGGGTCCCTCTTTCTTGGATTGCAGCAAGTCACAGAGGAGCCGAGAGTATCGAGTTCTGAGACACTCGCACGCATGCAAGATGGAGAGAGGTAGGGGGAGGAAGAGGAAAGAGAGTGGTGTGGGTCTGAGAGGGAGTGCATTATCTGAGGAGGAGGGGAGAGAAAACGAGGAGAAGAGATGCTGGCAGGGAGCGATCGTCGAGCCATGCAGAGGAGTGCAGGGATACATATGGATCAATAACCCCATTCCAGCCCTGGTGGGGGGTCCTTCACCTTCTGCTTCTACCGGTACTTTTTAGAGAGAATCCCATGACAATGTACAGGTGGGTGATACCCCAGGCATAGTATCCAGGGTAATCGAGTCCGTTGAGTGTTGAGAGAAGGGTCTCGCAAGTACCGGTACAATCAAGGCAAATTTGTGGGAAAAGACACGGGTACATCTAATGAAAGTTGTTTTGGTAGAAGGGGTAGGGTAGGATCGGCCTACTGATAGCAGGGGGTCCACCACTGTAACGGCAAAACTTATTGAGAGAGCAGTGGAGAAGGACCGGGTACCTGCCCGATACAAGGGGTGGTGTCTCAACTGTAACATCAAGGTGACCCCTTCATTGTCCTTGAAAAGAGTGGGATACAGGGGTGGTTTGAGACCGGAAGGATTTCGAGTCACTCGGGGAGTAAGGTAGGGTGGTCGAGAAGCGCCCCACCTACATGACTGGTCCTTCAAGGGGTGGGGTGGTTGCTACCAGCGAAAAAGGGGACCCCGTCATGGAATGAGGGCGATGAGATTGGGGTTGAGCGGGGAGTTGGTCACTGTCACCGGAGGATGTATTGAGGGCTGAATGAGGGGCTTACGAAAGGTTGGGGTTGAGGGGGGAAGAGGGATACACCGGCAGTACCGAGGCATGGCATGGCGGGCAGGTGGGGTGGAGCTGGGATGGAGCTGGTTGCAGCTCACGAAGGGTGTCAGATGTCTGCTGAGGCTCCTCGTGCTCGTGACAAGCTCCTGCCATGCTCGAGCTGGTGCAGGGAGAGGTTCGGTAGGCTGACAACGGCACGTCGGGATCAGCGCTGACGGCTCAGGAAGCAGGACCCTGCGATCGCTGACGACACTTCCTTGGACGGGTGGAGCTCGACTGGCCCTCCGCTGAAGTGAGTGTATCCTTCTTCTTGCTCTCATGCAGGAATCGTCTGAACCTTGAGCGCAAGAGGCATCAGCCATCATGGAGTGCTCGTGGAGAACTCAAGTCACCCGCACTCGTGGCATTTCGTTGCTCCTGTAGAGGAAGGAGGAGCAGACGAGACAAGTTGAGATGACTCGTCCTGCAGACGACTTTGATTGCTTCTGCATCCTCTCTCTTGGGGGCTCGATTGAGTTACAACAAGTTTTATGCTCCTATCGCCTCCGACGCCTCCGGCCATCGTTGCGACCTGTCGGACTTATACGAAGTTGTCCTCTTCCGTTCAAGAGGAGGCGAGTCGTCAGCGTCATGCTCAGTTTGTTGTTCTGTTGATGAAGATGCTCAGGTGATGGAGGAGTCGCCGCCATGGGAGCTCGATCCAGCCAGCCCATCCATGAAAGCACTCAGAGCTACACATGGTGGCTGAACTCAAGCATTGCATGGGAGGTCCTGCTCTGCCAGGAGGGAGGAGGAGTGATGACGAGGGTTGGCTGCTGCAGAATGTGGAGAGCGGCGAGAAGATGGGAGCTAGCGACGTCAAGGTCTTCATGGATCAAGTGGGAGGGATCCTCGTGCGAGGAAACAGATACGGAGCTAGTTGTGCTGAGAGAGTAAGGCTGTATGATATCGAGTTCTTGCTCCCCCCAACGAGCGGAGGGGAGGAGAAGCCCAGCTCGGCTCCAGCATCGTCTGCGAGGAGGACTGAGACTGCTTCACTCGAGGGTTGCGACTTGCTCTACCGTGAGAAAGACTGGTAAGGGTGACGGGGATGGAACGACCGCCGACTGACAGGGAGCAGGTCGGGGGCGTTGCGGTGCTACAGGGAGTGGAGAACGCATGCTGATCGCTCTTCTCCTGCCCGTGGGAGCGTGCGAGAGCGGCAGCGAGCATGCTGGGCGCAGCTGAGGGAGGCGAGGCTGGCCCTGATGCTGTCGAAGCCTGCCAAGGAGGAGACATGGAAGACCCTCTCTGCTGCGCTGCATGCGGCGGACGAGGAGGATGGGAGGCCAGGAGGGCATGAGGATGGAGGAGCCGGGAGGGAAGCATGGGGAGTGGGGCTGAGCAAGCTGGTGGAGGCAGGAACGTGCACGGGTTGGTGCTATAGGACGAGGGGAGACGTGTTGTTCAAGGACAGGGACTACAAGGCTGCAGCAGTTGAGTAAGACATGCTCTACTTTATGATGATGCAGACTGCTAACACCTCCGTTTCCTACTCTTCCTCCATTCTACGCGTCTCTCCTTTCCTCCCATCCCCTTCTTCCTGATCTTCTTGCCTCCCTTCTTCTCTACCTATCATCTTTCACCCTTCCTCCCCTCGTTCCCCCTCTCCTCCTCTCCCTCCCCCTCAGGTACGAGAAAGCGCTTCACTTCGGCTTAGGGGATGTCTTGTCCGTGGCTGTCACACGGCATGACCTTGCAGCAGCCCAGCACCTTTCCCAGGAGGAGGGTGCGGACTTTACGAGGTCGAGACGTCCTTTCCTCCCTCCTCCTCTCTTACACTTACCAGGCTGTACTCTGAAGCAGTCAACCTAGAGCCCGAGCTGGTGACCTCTCAGGTTCTCACTTCTACCTCCTCCACCTCCTCCACCTCCTCCACCACCTCCTCCTCCTCCTCCACCACCATCACCTCCTCCTCAGCTTCCTCTCTCCTCTTTCCTGTCTCCTGTCTCCTGTCGCCTCTCTCGTCCTCTCTGTCTCAACGGTTCCTCAGATTTCAGGGACCATGGGCACATTTGCTTACCCCGAGGATGCACGCGTAATCATTCAGGTGAATTCTGTTCGTTCTCCTCGTCCTCCCCTGCCTTCTCCTTCTAGTCCTCGTCTTTGTCCTCTCTTCTCCTCATCCTCTGCCTCCCCCTCCTCCTCTCCTATTCTCCTCCTCCTCTGCCTTCTCCTCTGCCTCGTCCTTCGCCTCCTCTCCCTCGTCCTCCTCGTCCTTTGTTTTGTCCTCCTTATTCTCCTCCGTCACCTTCCCTTCTTTTCGCTTCCCCGCCCCCCAAGCTCCTCCCCCTCTCCTCGAGTTCTCAGCTCCTTGTTGTCCTTCTGATCCTCCTCCTTCTTGTCATCCATCTCCCCTCCCTCATTTTCTCCCCTCCAGCATCTCCACCTCCCCTTCTTCCTCCCCCTCATCCACACAGTTGATCCCTCCCTCCAGAAAGCGCTTCACCAGCGGTATCAGCGGCTCTCCCGCAAGGAGGAGACGCGGAGCTCCCGCCTCAAGCAGCTTGACGAGCACATCAGGAGGGAGGAGGGTGCGTTCCCAGCATGCAGCAGCAACAGCAGCAGGCGCGTCCATTTCTTCTGCCGGATCCGTGGGCAGACGCCAGGGACGGCGGATCAGCGGTGGGGCCCCTCGTCGACCCAGCGCGGAGTCGGAGGGTCGGAGGAGGCAGCGATCTACCTGGTGCGGGAGCTGGCAAGGAAGGGATGGTGCGTGAGGGTGTACGGGAACCCGGAGGTGGAGGAGTGGGGAAGGGACGAGGATGGAGTGACGTGGCTGCCCTTCTACACTCTGGACATGCTGCAAGAGCCGAGCGTCTTCGTGGTGTGGAGGAACTTCGACGCCGTCTGGCTCGCTCCTCGCACTCGCTCTCGCTTCCTCTGGGTCCACGACCCGCTGGCGCTGGCGTCCGACCAGGACTACTTCACCTCCACCTTCCTTGGAGCGCTCAGCGGCATCTTCGTCCTCAGCCAGCACAGCGCCTCTCAGTTCCCCCCGCACGCCCAGAGCAAGCTGATCCTGAGCAACAACGGCCTTGCTCCTCACCTGCTGCGGGACGGGCCCAACCATCACCACAAGCTCCTCTACAGCTCCTGGCCGTCCTCGGGCCTCGAGCAGCTCCTGGAGCTGTGGCCGCGGATCCGCCACAAGGCAGGGGGAGGGGAGCTGTACGTGTACTACGGGTTTGACATGTGGTGGGCAACCCCGCTGTACAAGCACGAGCGCTGGTTCATCGAGTGGAGGAGGAAGATGGAGGACATGTTGCGGCAGGAGGGCGTCAAGTACATGGGCGGCGTCGGGCACCAGGACATGGCGGACGCGTACGCTGAGGCGGGCTTCTACGTGTACCCTACAGACACGCCTGAGACGGCTCCTATCAACCTGATCAAGGCGCAGGCCAACGGCTGCGTCCCCGTCACCTCTCGCTACCCACTGAGTGCCATCCCGGAGACCACCGGGGAGTTCGACCTGGGCCCGGAGCCCGGGAGCCACGTCAGCATCAAGCAGAACAGAACCTTGCTGCTGCTGTGGGCGGACGCGGTTGCTCGGGCGGTGGCGACGCCGCGGGAGGAGCTGGAGGAGCACAGGAGGAGGATGAAGAGGAGCGCGAGGGAGAGGTACTCGTGGCCCAAGATCGCGGAGGAGTGGAGCCGACACTTTTCCAAGGCTGTGGGAGAGCGTGAGGGAGAGGAGGAAGAGCAGGGTGAGGGAGGGAGAGCAGGAGGAGCAGGAGGGGGAGGAAGCTCCGACACAGGACGGGCGCAGTAAAGGAAGCTAAGGAGGTAATGATGGAGAAAGTGCGACGTGGGAACAACTGTGTAGGAGTGAGTGCCAGAGGAGGAGGAGGAGGAGAAGGTAGATTCTTCTCGTGTACTTGAGGCTGAGATGGAGCAAAGTCCAAGGATGAAGAGGAAGCAGACGGAGGGAGGGGAAGAGGAGGATAGGATGATCTTAAGTGCGGGGGTGCCTGGGAGGAGCAACACGTCGCTCAACTCTGTACCTGCAACGAGGATAAGTCGAGTGGAAGTTGGAGGCAAGAGACGCAAAAGAGACGCAGGGGAGGTCGGGGAGAAGGAGAGGAGGAGGGCGGAGGGAGAGGAGGGCGGGAAGAGAAGAAAGAAGGTACGGGAGGAGGAGACAAGGGAGGCGGTAGGAGAAGACAAGGAAGGAGGTAGAGGAGAAGTCTGATACCTCTGTTCATGGGAGGCTGCCTTGAGGGAACCGTCCTTCCCGCGGGTGAGCACAAGTCGCTGCTCCCCCGTTACTCCTGCCAGGAACCAGTCAAAGAGGAGGAGGAGGAGGAGGAGGGGGGGGGGGAGGAAGGAGAGGTAGAGTGGGAGAGGGAAGAAATGAACCTTTGCTAATGTCAGCAAAGATGTATTCAAAGCGTTTGCTCATCGATGGACGAATGCCATGTCTCTGTTCAACAAACGTTTAGCCTCTTCACTCTCTCAACATCACCATCTCCTCCTCCTCCTCTCCTCCCCCCCTCCACGCCGTCCCTCCTTACCTGCTCTAGGGGCGTGAAGTCGACCTTAGCCGCTGCAGCTTTCTGGAGACGACGCTCCTCTCTAGCCACGGGATTCTGGAAGTTGGCCTGGGGCAGCCATCAGCGTTTGAGAGAACAAGAGGACCAGAAGCTGACAGAAGGAGAGGGGAGGGAGCAGAGAGGCAAGAGAACTTGGGAGGAGAGGAAAGGAGAGGAAAGAGGAGAAAGAGAGGAGAAGAGAACAAGGTCAGGCGGGAAGGGGAGGCGGAGGATAGAGTGGGGTAAGGGGAAGAGGGTGGGGAAGGAGGGTGGGAGGTGAGGAGGAAGGAGGGGTGGGGGGGTGGGGGGGGAGGCGGGAGATTACTCCATCGTATTTCTTCTCGTAGAATGCGACAATGTTGCGAGCCCTGCACGCAGCAAATCAGAAGAGGAGGGGACAACGAAAACATCGGACGCGCCGGAGAACGCGTCCGAAGAAAAGGAGAGACAGAGAGTAGAAGTCAGAGGAAGGGGGAGGAGGGACAGAGAGAGCGAGTCGTACTTGATGGGATCCGCATCCTTGAAGGAAGGAAAGGGACGAGCTTTCATGCCCTTCTCTTGGATCTCTGCCCTCACTCCTCTGAAGCCCTCTCGCTGGAGCAAGACAGTCAGGTCAATGATGGCATGAGGAGGAGGAGGAAGGGGGGAGGACGCAGACGAGGAAAACTGGAGGAGATAAGGACTACAATAAAGGTGAAGATTATAGAAGAAGAGAGGTGGAAATAGAAGAGGTTAAGGCTGGGAAGGAGGCAGACAACAACGAGTGACTTGGGAAGAAGATGAGAGTGCGTGTCTGGAAAAAGGAGAAGCAGGATGGTGGGGAGAGCTTACATCAGGCCTGTAGAGCGGAGAACTATATCCTGAGTTCACAACTCCATGCTGCAGTCACCGTCATAAATATCATCAATGTCGCAATTGTAATTATAATCTTCGTCATAAGTACAGCAGTCATTGTCATAATCATCACAATCATAATTATAATGGTCATCAGCAAAATCATCATCACCAATATCATCATCATGATCATCATCACCGCAATTCATACAATCATCGTTATCAGCAAAATCATCATCATCATCATCACAGCTGTAATCAGCAACATTTGCATTTGCATAGTCCACTACAACAGGCTCTTACCGCCCTCTCAGCCAATTTTTGCAGCTCGAGACCAATCTCCCGGAAACTCTCTGGCGTTTCTACAAGGGACAGTCACCATGATGAAGCACGTAGAAGCTGATGTATACGGGCTCTCTGCTCAGGATTCTGCAACATGATGATAGCGCGAACACTCTCTCTCTCTCTCTCTCTCTCTCTCTCTCTCTCTCTCTCTCTCTCTCTCTCTCTCTCTCTCTCTCTCTCTCTACTCACTCCGAATCTCTCCGCAAGGGCCTCGTCGGAGTTCTTCAGTGGATCTTCAGTATGGAGACGGTAGATCAACCCTTTCGTCTCAGAGGACAAGAACGGAGTCTTGGGCAGCTGCCAAGTCGACGAGTCACCAACCACCGAACCGTCCACTCAACCTCCCAACCTCAGTCTGTCCCGGGTGCGGCACGTAGGGATTGATCGTGAGCCGTCGCTGCCATAGACGTCATCCTCCGACTCCTCCACCAGTATCCTCCCCTCACCGCCCTCGTTCCCTTGAGCGGCACGTTCTCATCAGCAGCGGCCGCGGGCACGCCTTCGGCATCTCCGGAGAGGGCTTCCTCCGACTCTGCTGCTGGAAGATCCTCGGGGGCTGGAGGGAAGAAGTCAGTTTCTCTCCTCATCGCAGCAGGTGCATGACCTTTCTCACCCTCGGTGCTCATGTAACGAACACGGCATGCCCTGAACCTGGGAGCAGCCATCGCAACCTGAGCAAGCCAGACGTCAAAGACGCTCCTCCCACCATGTCCCTACAGACCCCAAACTTGAGCTGATGAGCTAATACAGATTGAACCGACGTTGAGTGGAGATCCTGTATCAAGGACAGTCGTCAGGGGCAGGAGGCGAGGAACTGAAGAAAGAACTACCCGTGCTCCTCTCCTTGCTGTCTGCAGGAGTTGCGACCTGGCAAGCAGCGACGGAACCCAGCGAGCCATCATCTAGTAAAAGAAGTCAACACGTCTCAAACCAGAAAGTCTTGATGCAGGCACTAGATCCCTCTGCTTGTGAACACGAATGACCCGTCACCCTTCTTCCATCATCGTTCTTTCTCTCTCTCACCCTTTTCTATGTCTCCCCTCTCTTCAACCTCCTCTGCTCCTCGACAGTCTTCAGCCCCCGACTCTCTCGATCTTGCCTCTTCCAACATCGTCATCGCCCCCCCCCCTAGAGACGGCCAACCTTCTCCATCACCTTGTACCCCTTGAACCATATAATGCTCTCTGTCTCTACCCCCTTTCTCCTCCTCGTTCTCGTTCTCGTTCTCCTCCTCCTCCTCCTCCTCCTCCTCCTCCTCCTCCTCCTCCTCCTCCTCCTCGCTCTCGCCCTCGCCCTCGCCCTCCCTTCCTGGTGATCTGCCACTGCTCTTCAGCTGCATGATCCTCGCAGCTGCACCTTCGGTTACATGCTGTAACGATCATCACAACGTCTGGACGTGCCGGTAACGGATAACGGTTTAATTTCCCTTGCGGCGGTTTCAACTTGCAGCAGATATAACGACCAAAACGTCCGTTTCGTAAAAGTTGCAAGGAAACGGAATGTAACTGTATGCGGACATGTGTGAAACGTTCCTTTTCCTGAACGCTTCAGCTGTAAAGTAGCCCCCCACTAGTAAAATCCCCACACGTGAATGAGGGGTAGGGGTAGTGCGTAAGAGGTTTTTAGTGGGGGTGGTTGAATAATGGGTTCAATTTTTAATTGCGAGTAGACTTACCATAGTGGGGTTATCATAGTAGATTATACGGGTAGGTATTGTCCATGAGGGGTACTAGTGTGTAGTCACAGACTCCTCTTGACGGAGAGGTGAGGGTGGTTACCCCACAAGATGTTGGAGGGGTAACAATTTTACAGCCCTACCAACATCTGAAGAAACAGGGGTGGGTAAAAATACAAGGATTTCACATGGGGGTGGGTTGCGGCAGTCATCGGTGCTTTGGTCCAAAGGAGTTGCTTTGTTAGGGGTGTTGCAAAAAGAGAGGGGTGGGGGTGTGAGGTCATTGGGTAAGTACCCAGGGCTGTAAAAGCGTTTCTGAGTACAATAGACCGGTAATGGCTCAAAGCATAGGGTAAAGGTAGAGTCATCAGCGTTAAAACCCGTGGGGTCTTTGAATCTTTGCAAAAAAATGTGGGTGGTATTCTGGGGAATTTCGGCAGGAAGGGGGTGGGGTGATGAATGGAGGGGGTAGTCGGATTATCCTGGAACGATTTGAACGGCCAGGGATCCATCAAGGTGAAATTTTGAGGGTTCGATCAATGTAAGGGGTAGGGGTAGAATTTTTGAGGGGGTAATATAGGGCACAAAGAACCGTAAAATGCCTAGAAAACGGGGTAGGGTTAATGAATTGCCTTTCTAGACCAGGGGTGGGTAGTAGACCACCCTACATTGATGGGTGGAGGTCGTGAGCAAAGGCTTGCAATGGGGGGTCGAAACGTGAATGAAATGGGGTGGGATATACAGGGTGGGGTGAAATAAAGGGATACATGAGGGGTAGTCTCATTTTGAAATTGGAGTCATCTGAATCAAGAAGGGTGGGTGGGTATTGAGCGGAGGCTCCTGGGATGGGTCGTGTGGAGGGAATGAAGGGGTCATTGCGAATCCAGGTGGGTGTTGATGGTTGTTCCAGGGGTACATCGTGGAGATTCGGGGGGTAGTATACAATCAATGGGGTGGGTGGGGATATATACACTCAGGGTCTAAAGGTTTGTGGCATAGGCGCGGTTCCATGGTGTATGACGAAAAAAGCAAGAGAGGAGGAAAGGAAAGATACAAGATGGCAGAAGCTTCGCGTGATAGATGAGTTAGAACAGTCACTTGGTGATTGCAGTTCCATTTACGCAAGGGTCAATTGATAGTTTCTTGAGGATTTCATGGAGAATGGTATATATACGTTGGGAACAGAGTTTCGAGTGTCGTTTCGCAGCATATTAAATCTTCAATTGATCTGTAAGGGAGGGATCTCGTAAGGAGAGCAGGTTCTGGCTTCAGCAGCGGCATTTCTATACATGTAAAAATCTTCTCGCTCAAGTGCTGGTAGTTTTCGAGAGTTTTGCACATTCATCTGAAGTTGACATACTGCCTGATGTTGTCTGACCTTCTTGTTTCACAGGTTGAGAACATGAAGCGTTTATTGCGCCCAAGCCTATCAAGGGCGGTTAGCAAGCGCCCTATACGCCGGCTTCATGCCACAGGCAGCGATCTGAACAAACAGCAAATGGCGCATGCAGCTGCAGACGCTGAACCTGTACAGGTCGTGCTTAACACAACCTCAACCTCAACCAAGCCCCGAGTTGTCCCAGACTTCATTATCAATCATGTCGCTCCCACACATAGTGGGAGTGCTTGGTTGCAGAGCAAGAGGTTATCGGAGAAGGAAGCTTATGGCGAAGCATCGCTCGAAGGTGGCTACAAGCAGTTCAGAGAGGACATTCGCAACATTGTGCCGGATTCTCGCGTTTTTACTGATCCAGTTCGCACGCTTGCTTACGGCACAGATGCGAGTTTTTATCGCCTGGTCCCCAAGATTGTTGTCAAGGTGCATGATGAGGCTGAAATGATCAAACTTGTTCAGTACGCAGCGAAAAACAAGACACCCGTTACTTTCCGTGCTGGTGGTACGTCGCTTTCAGGACAAGCCATCACAGACTCAATTCTGTTGAAATTGGGACACACTTGGCGGTACCGCAAGATCTGGGATGACGGCAAGTACATCACTGTGGAGCCTGGGTGGATCCTCGGGCAAGTCAACAGAATGCTAGCACCTTATGGACGTAAGCTGGGACCAGATCCTTCTTCCATCGACTCATGCTGGATTGGAGGCGTCGTTGCCAACAACTCTTCAGGAATGTGCTGCGGTGTTGCACAGAATACCTACCACACCATCAAGGACCTTCGCATCGTGTTTCACGATGGAACCATTCTTGATACGGCAGACTCTGTTAGCTGGGCATCCTTTCAGCGAACGCACAAGCATATCGTCGATGGAGTGATGCAACTTGCGAAACAAGTCAAAGCGGACGAAGAGCTATCTGCCCTGATAAGGAAGAAGTTCAGCATCAAGTGCACCACCGGCTACAGCATCAATGCTCTTGTGGATTTCGACGAGCCGCTTGAGATCATCAAGCACTTGATGGTTGGCTCTGAAGGAACCCTTGGTTTTGTGTCGCGTGCAACCTACAACACTGTCCCAGATTATAAGGACAAGGCCTCAGCGTTCATCGTGTTTCCGACTGTTGAAGATGCCTCCAACGCAACTTGGGAGCTCAGAAAGGCAAAATGCACAGATGCTGTGGAGTTGATGGATAGAAGATCTTTGAGTGAGGAAATTGTTTTGCAAATCTTTTTCTGACTGCCACTCGAAGGAACTTGTGAGAACATGGAACACCTGCATTTTTTGAGAGGAATTCCCGATACTGCAACGGCACTTCTTGTTGAGTATGTTTTGTTTCTCGCACAGGTTTCCATGCTAACCACAGTTGAAAGATGCCGTGGATCCAATGCGGAAGAAATGCAAGCTCGTATTAATCAGGCTGAGAAGACCATCAACGATGCCGGGCTGCTTACGTACGTCTGGCGCATGCTTTGATTGAACATTCGCTAAAACAGCATGTTAGGCTCAATGGCATTAACTTCTCTCGAGACCCTGCTGTTTGCACTGCGTACTGGGATGCTCGTAAGGCGTTGATCCCCATGGTCGGTGCTGTGCGTGAGGCTGGAACCTCTGTTTTGCTCGAGGATGTTGCAGTTCCAGTTCAGGTCAGCATCAATGTCGTCACACGTTCTGGAATTAATTTTGTATCCCGACCAGAACCTGGCCAAGCTCTGCAATGGATTGGAGGAGATGTTTAACAAATTCGAATACTATGACGGATCTGCATTTGGCCACGCTCTTGAAGGAAATTTGCATCTTGTTTTCACTCAGGTTTCTCGCCCTGCACAAGTTTGAAGTTTCATGACCTTCAAATTTTCAGGGCTTTGACACCCCTGAGGAGGTCAAAAGATATGAGGCGATGATGGACTATCTGTGCAAGCTCGTTGTGTCGCTCGAAGGCTCACTCAAAGCTGAACATGGTTGAAATCCTTTCGTGTAGAAATTAAGAGCTCACAAGGTGTTGCAGGAACCGGAAGGAATGTTGCTCCTTACGTCGAGATGGAATGGGGCAAGAAGGCTACCGAAGTCATGTGGAAGCTCAAGAACCTCTTTGACCCCAGGTGATTCCCTCGATCGTAATTGATTTTGCAATTAACCTGAAGACCTTCAGTGACTTGCTCAACCCGGGAGTCATTTTGAACAAGGATCCCAACGTGCACACTCAGAATTTGAAGCCCCTCCCTGTTGCTCATGGCATCGTGGATTCCTGCATGGAATGCGGATTCTGCGAATCAGCTTGTCCTTCTGGACACGTTACTCTGACTCCACGCCAGAGAATTGTGGCCACTAGAGAAATTTCTCGCCTGGAGGCCCTCAACACAGCATCGAGCCTTGACAAAGCTGAGGAGATGCGCAAGAGCTATGAGTACCTTGCACTCGACAGCTGCGCCGCAGATGGAATGTGTGCCGAGAAGTGCCCTGTTAACATCAACACCGGCCGCATGGTCAAGGATCTCCGTGCCAAGAGTGTTGAATCTAACACTGACTCTTATGTGAACCAACTGGCAACCATCGCCTCCAAGAACTTCGGCCTCATGATGGGAGGCGTACCAATCGTGCTCAACACTGTGGATCTGTTCCACAAGCTTCTTGGAACCAAGGTCATGAGCCTGGCTTCCTCCTTTGTTGGCCCTCTTGTGGGGCTCCATTGGAACCCCTACCTTGCTCGTGGAGCCTCGCCCATCAAGGCACCACCCTCGGCAGTGCAGACTAATGCCCAGAACAAGAAAGTCGTCTACTTTGCCACCTGCGTTTCTCGCACTATGGGCCCAGCAAGAGGGGACTTCGAGGAGGCCTCAATCCATGAGAAGACGATGAGTGTTTTGGCTAAGGCAGGCTACGAAGTCATCCTGCCCAAGGGACTGTCGAACGCCTGCTGCGGACTTATCTTCGATTCACGTGGATACCCAAAGCAGGGAGAGGAGCAGGGCAACAATCTCGAAGCTCTTCTCCTCGAAGCATCGGAGAACGGAGCTATCCCTATCCTGTGTGATACCTCCCCTTGCCTGATGAGGATGAAGGAAACCTTCCAGGATGCAAAGCTCAAGTCGGCCATGTACGATCCCACGGAGTTTGCAGCGAACTACCTGATGGAGCACCTGGTGGTTGCCAAGCGAGAGAAGAGCATTGCGATCCACGTGCCTTGCAGCAGCAAGAAGATGAAGAAGGACAAGTACTTCGAGCAGATCGCTCGTGCTTGCGCTATGGAGGTGACGATGAGCCCCGTTCCCTGCTGTGGTATGGCGGGAGACCGCGGTCTTCGCTTCCCTGAGATCTCTGGAGGAGGTGTCCAGTCCTCTGTCAAGGTACATACTGTTCTCCAGCTCCTCTGCTGCTCTCTCTCTGATCTTCTGAACAGGTTCCTCCCGGAGCTGCAATGGTGATTCGTGACCCTGCTGTTGGTCCCAACACCACCATCGCATGGGACGAGGTGAAGGACAACTGCAGTGAGGTGCGTTGACACGTTTTATCCCTTCGACGGTGGTGATGACATGATTTACAGGGGTTCTCGACCTCGAGGACTTGCGAGATCTCACTGTCCAACTCTACCGGCTCTCACTTCAAGAGCATCATGTACTTGTTGGATCGTTGCACCATCGCCAAGGAGAGCCAGGCGACCGCCTAAACTTTCCTTCGTCCTTGTTTATAGACAGCAAATGTATTCATCTTCTTGTATCAGTACACAGTGAACTCGCCCCGAGCTAGTGCTTCCTCCTTGCTGAAAGCTTGTCCCCCAACTGTGTATCGTTACATGATACCTTCACATATCCTCCACCTCACCTTATACTCTACCAGCCGCTCTTTGTGCGCGAACAGGAGCAGCTCCATTTTGATTCTAGTCTCATTGATGGCTCTTACCAGCACCTTGTTCTCCTCACAGGCTGCGAGAAAGTCTCGGTACTTCTCTCTCCTCTTCTTCTCGTCCTTCATCATTCCTGCCCCGGTCAAGAAAACCCCGCAAAGCATCGTCAGCTCCTCTGCTGGCAGCTTTATCCCCACCCTGCCCGACCCACAGTGAGGAACGGGCCCCTGTCATATCGGACTTACCTCGTCATCTCCTTCCTCATTTTCTCCATCTCCTCCGTGTCGTAGCCCTCGGACTCCGATCCATCCTCTGACTTGACGGATCGATCGCTCTGCTTCCCTCCGCTGTTCTCGCCCTCGCCCTCGCCCTCGTCTTCCTCCTCCTCGTCCTCGTCCTCGTCCTTCGCCTCTGTTGCTTCTGAACGTTGAGAGCTCTCGATGTCATCATCGAAGAACTCTCCCGACCTCTCATCGTCCAGCAGCTCGTCCTTCTCCGCCATGCTCACTTTGTCGTCGTCCTCCACCCAGCTCTCCTCCATCAGGTCCTGGCTGTCTCCTCCTTCTGATTCATCCTCATCCACAAACTTGTCTAGTCTGTCTCCCTGCCTCGCGGACGGCTCCTTCACCCCCTCCCGCGCCGCCGCCTTCATGGCCCTCGGAGTGATCGGCCGTGGCTTCTTGATTGCCCGAGGTGCAGCAACTGACCCCTTGGTCCTCCTCCCCTGCTCCACCTTGACCTCCTGCTGTGGGTGACCAGAGCCCTGCGTTGCTGCTTGCTGCTTCCCCGATCGACCCATTCTTGCTCCTCCTCTGAGCCTCAGGCTTCCATTTTCACACCCCTGGTGTTCATCCTTGAACCGCAACTGCGAGAAGCAGAGGGTCGAGGGCAAGGCCCTTGCTTCCAGACAAATCTTCATGCATCCTACTGCTCCTCGATCTCCCCCTCCTCGTTCTCCTCCTTCCCTTCCTCCCTCAATCCTCATCATCCCAGACCCCCAAACCATCGCGATCCCCATCAGCCACCGGCTCGGACCCGCCATTTTGAACTGAAACCGGGCTGTCACAGGTCCGGGAGTCCCTTGAGCCTCGGAGTGCCGCTAGTCATCGGCCCGGCCGGGCGCCGGGCGGCCGCCGTGAAGGCCCTGAGTGAGCCGCCGCCGCTGTGCCAGTGAGCAGACGGTACTGACTGTCAGTCAGTCCACAGGGCTCCTCCGAGCGCCGGACTCAGAAGCTCTGTCGGATCGGACCGTTCGTGAAAGACAGGCTGAGCCGCAGTGCTCGAAGGCTGAACCCTGCGGGCCGCTGTGCTGCGCACTCACCCCTCAGCGGCGGCGGCCAGTCGGAGCCGGGCCGGGCCCCTCTGGTTCACCATCATCACCGGATTGCTGGCTCGGGTCACAAAATTCAGTCATCAGAGGGCACGAAACATGCTTGGGTTGCTGGGGATGCGATGGCGGGCGGTGGCGAGGAGCTGCGCGATGAACTATGCGAGGAGGCAAAAAAAAGGAGCAGCAGGAGCAAGAGAAGGAGCAGGAGCAGCAGCTAGGAGAAGGTGAAAATCAACGCTCTCTTGTTTGCGCCATGATATCATCCCTTTGCTGCCTGCCGGCTCGTGCTGTTGCGACGCTCTTCATGGCCGTGTGCATGCGCTCGTTGACGCCTACTTGCAGTTTCTCTACCGATGATAAGGGGAAAGAAACGGCGAAAAGTGATGAAAACACAGCTGGATTGATCGCGAAAGAGAACGATAGAAGCATTCTGCCTGCGTCCAAGGCAGGGGAGGGGAATGTGGAGAATCAATTGCAGACGTCAGAAGGTAACAAGGAGAATCAACTGGCTGTCAAGGAGAAGGAGCGCTACTTTTTCATTTCTCAGGAAACCTATGACAAGTACACAGAGCCCTTGCCACAGGTCTTGTCGAGCAGCTCCCCTGTGCTGTAATGACCCTGTGTTGCAGGACTACGAGCACCAAGGTCGCTTCTCTTTCACATCCTTTGGAGCGTTGTTCAGGAAATCGGTCAAGAAGAAGAGGTTTGGTCCGCTCTGGCACTTGTTTCAGGCAGTACTCTCGGCGATGCCTGCCCTGTGCCTCTGGTTCGTCGTTGAATTAAAGGAACGGGACTGGGGCCGGAAGTACCCCGAACTTGACTTCTCCCAGGCGATCGTTCAGATCTCAAGCAAGAAAGAGGAGGCCCAGGTCGATACGGACGCTGAACTCATGGATGTCGCGTCCATGACTACGCTGAAGGAGCAAGAGCTCGAGAAGTTGTACAACAAAGGTGTCATCACTAAGGAAGAGTACGAGGTCAACAGGGGCCACCTAGATACAGTCCCACTGGCTGTCCCGGACAGGTTGCTCACGATTGAAGACGAGGTCTCGAGAATACGAAAGGAGATGTCTCAACTGCAGACAAAGAGAACGAAAACAGTATTGGACGAAGTTGGTCAAGTAAAAAATTAGCACGAGTGTGAACACGTTGGAAACCGACTCAACCACCGATCCATCATGTGGTTTAAAGTACGACATCATAACTCTTGTCTCATATCATGCACAGTCAGACTGGTTGCCAGCGAAGTCCAGTTTTCCATGTAGTCTATCACCAATTTCAACGACAAGCATCAGGCGTCAATCGCCAACAGTACCTTCGTAGTCCAACGAATGGGCCCAAGTCACCATGTCAAAATCCTGCACGTACTCTCAGAGATCCGCAAGCAGGCGGCACGTCCTACCTCACGCAGATCATCCTCGTCCTCGACCCCTTCCTCCTCTTCTTCATTCTCTCCCTCCTCCTCCCCTTTCGCATTGTGACTTTCTCCCTTCGGCCTGTACATCCTCGACATCCATTCCTTCTTCTTCTTGAGGCGCTTGGCATGAGCCAGGTGCTTTCTCGTTGTGCAGGAGTGGTGGAAGTCAGGTTTTTTTTGGTCGGCCGTCCTTGCCGTGACCGGATCGACGTTGAACAGGAGCTTGTTGGCGATGGGACGCCAGCCGTTGTTCTCAAACCTCTTGTACCAGCCTCCTCGATCGACCTGAGCCGTCACATCCTTCATCGTCTCTTGCCGGCTGTCGTCCATCAACGCGTCATTGTGCCGCTGCAGCAGGTAGAATTGGTTCGGCCTGCCTGCCGTGTAGTCGCGAGGGGCGAATGAACCCAGGTCTGTAACTGGAGCCCTGACGAAGATCTTGTAGTAGACCACTGGGGGGAACACGCTCCCCCCCAGCCGGAACCTGACCACAGCACCAGATGCTCTGTCCTGCACGAGGGCTGCCTCAGACGGGTTGATGCTTTTGAGGAGCAAGGAAGGGTCCCCCCGGTTGCGGAAGTTGATGAGGCTTCGATAGTACTGATAGATACGCACATTCTGTATGCAGGGAGGGTCATGGGGAGAGGACGCAGTCTGCACAAAGAAGGACGCACAATGAAACTTCGAAAGCTTCGCTGTATGACGTTGGCAGCTTCGTCGGGTGACAGACCTCGCTTCTTCTTGTACACCATCGCGAGCCTCCCGCATGCGCCTTCACTGCATGACCATCGATGTCGATCGCTGAGTCATCCCTTGCGGGTACCTGATACCAGAGAAGTCTCAGCAACCGAATGCGAATCAAAGAAAAACTGCCATTTGATGCCTCCCTCCTCTCTCTATCTCCCTCCCTCCCTCCTCTCTCTCTCCCTCCCTCCCTCCTCTCTCTATCTCCCTCCCTCCCTCCCTCCTCTCTCTCTCTCTCTCCCTCCCTCCCTCCTCTCTCTCTCTCCCTCCCTCCCTCCTCTCTCTCTCTCTCTCTTTCCCTCCTCTCTCTCTCTCTCTCTCTCTCTCCCTCCCTCCTCTCTCTCTCTCTCTCTCTCTCTCCCTCCCCCCCCTCTCCCTCCCTCCCTCCTCCCTTCGCTCTCCCTCACTCCTTCCAACGGCCTGGCATCCTGCACTCCGTACAACCTCAGACCCTTTGCATCCACCCCCACTAGACTACCCTTTGCTCAAAAGTACCCTACTTTATCATGTTAAAGTACCCGGTATCTTGTGATATTTCAAAGTACCCTACCCTATCGAATCAAGGACAGAAAATCTCACAAATCGATTTGAACCAAATAATGACTTGATTTGAATCGATTTTGACCTCCCCGACTTGACGAACTCGGAAATTTTGACTGGCCGTAGTGCTTTGCGGAAACTTTCACTATGGAGTAGAGCGGAGAGAGGAGAGAGGAGAGAGGAGAGAGGAGAGAGGAGAGAGGAGAGAGGAGAGAGGAGAGAGGAGAGAGGAGAGAGGAGAGAGGAGAGAGGAGAGAGGAGAGAGGAGAGAGGAGAGAAGAAGACAGGTGCGCGGACCACTGAGTGGCAGGGCAGCACAAAGCAGGGAGACAATCATTGTGGAAGCTCAAATTTTCAGAGGTTGAGAAGAAAGCAAGAGAGAGGGAAAAGTGGGAAGAAAAGTTGCAGCAGTGGCAGGAACTCAGATGTGAATGGCTCAACTCAATGACGTTGAGGATCGTCATATTTCCCGTTGTTCACCATCACAAACAAGTCAGTGATGATTGAAATGAGCATGTACAGTGGATTGTTGCTCCTGCTCCTTACCCTCATTCTCTCTTGTTGGTCCGTTCCTTTCACGTCCGGGGAGGAGGAAGCAGCTCTGGAGACGGTGGACACGTTACAGGAGGAAGAGGTGCAGGAGGAAGGAGGAGGTTGCAGGTTCTTCGTCTTTCCTCCTGCGGACTTTGAGTTCTCGGACGACCCCCCCGTCCTCACCATCCACATAGACGGATGTCCTATGGGCTACTTGCGTATCGAACTTCACCTGACGACAAACGGTCACGACGTCCTCCTCAAGAACTTCAACGTCAGGATGGGAGAAGAGAAGGAGGAGCCGTTGCTGGGAGGCTTGCAGCCTGCGCAGGAGGAGCAGGAGATGGAGGAGGAGGCTGTGCGATACAGTAGGCATCTTACCCTGGTCCTTGGTGAGCTTGTCAACAACTACGTGTACCAGGGGACGGTGAAGACGTTCGAGGTATCGGGGGAGGGGACGCGGCCGATGTCTGTCCACCCGATGCGCTTCACTGTGCGCATGCCATCAACTCCGCAAGTCTTGATCAGCTTCCCGCCACAGGGCTGGAGGTTCGAGGGAGGGTCAGAGGTCCAGGTGATCCTGACGATCTCCGAGGGGACGGGGGAGCGGCAGACGTCGAAGTTCGTGTCAGTTCTGGTAGTGTGGTTCCTCAATGGGGTTTACCAGGGGGTCGTTAGGAACCGAGCGAACCAGTTCGAGCTCCCGACGGGGATTGAGAGGAGGAGGAGGGGAGAGTACAATTTGACTGTGATGCTCCTGGACATTGCTCTACATCCCTATGATGCGAATGCGTCTGTGCTCTTCTCGGTTGTGCCAGAGGAGGAGAAGGAGGAAGAAAGGGACGAGACGGAGGGAGGGAAGAAAGCTTGCCTGCTGAGAGAGGAAGAGGTATGCTCGCTGACTGCTGCTGCTGCTGCTAGTGATGACAACGATGTTGTCAGGTCGTTCACAATGATTGGGCAACCTTCATGTTCAACGAGTATGAATCCTTCTCTTCTCCAGCCAATTTGCACCAACCAGGTTTAACATCTACACGAACCTGAATGTTTTGCCTTCTCACATCCATTCCTTGTTTTCCATTCCTTGGTAGTGAATCAGACTGCCGGCTGCCAACACAACTGCACGCAAGGGCGGTGCGTCGACGGTGTCTGCATCTGCAACCCGGACTTCTTCGGAGAGGATTGCTCTGCCTCTCCCTTCCTCCACTCCTCCTTCCTCCCCGAGGTGCAGCTGCGAACTCTCGCGGAGACGCTGCCAAGTCCTTGACGTGGAAATCTTCTCACCTCCCTCCGACAGGTGCTGACACAGGATCTGCCGTGCACTCCGAGGCAGTCAAGGGATACGCTCGAGAGATTCACCCCGCTGTTCCTGCGCCACGTCATTGCCTCCCAGGTCACCCTTGGAATGTTTACAGCCCCATCGCTTCAGGTCATTGACAACTTTTGACGCCATCAGTACAAGCAAGCATGCGACCGGCAGACGATCTTCTTTCAGGACATTTCGGTTGGCAACAAGGTGAACAAGAACAGTCAAGGAATCCTTTTCACACTGCTGATACTACTCCTGCTCTGCTCTGCCCTGCTCTGCTCTGTGCTGTGCTGTGCTGTTCTGCCCTGCCCTGTCCGCTCCGCTCCATCCTTCTCCCCTCTCCACTTGCTAATGCTGTGCGCTGCTCTCGTCTCATTTCGTCTGCTCCTCCACTCCTCCTGTCCACCTCTCCCCTCCACTTCCTCTCCTCCTCCTCCTCTCCCCCCCTCACCTCACCTCCAGGGCATCGGATTTGCATTGCGGTGGCTCTCAACAGCTCTCGTCCAGGTGCCTCCCCTCCCATCCGGCAGTTTGCGGGGTTTTGACAAGCAGCTGGGCAGGCGATGGGTGTCAACAGATCCCTCGTGGTGGACTCCAGCTGGAGTTGGATGAACTTCCCACCTTGCCATGAGCTCGGTTGCTCTCGACCGCTGCGTCTCCTCTGCTGACGTGTCATCCTGCAAGGACTCGAGTGTTACCTCGAACGCGCGTCCGCCTGCCGGGTCAACCGGACGGAGGGTGCCAATGCTGATCATGTGCCGACAGTCCAGGTGGGAGGAAGACGTGGTGGAGGAGGGGCGACGTGGGAGGAGGAGGAAATGGAGGGAGAAAAAGGGAAGGGAAATGGGGGAGGAGAAACATGAGAGAGAGGACGAGGACGAGGACGAGGACGAGGACGAGGACGAGGACGAGGACGAGGACGAGGATGGGGACGAAGGGGGAAGAGGATGGGGAAGGAAGACAACGACGACGAGGAAGAAGATGGAGAGAGAAAGGAAGAGAACTGATGTCTTCGTTACCTCTTCCATCCTCGCCGTCTCGACATCTCCACTTTCGTTTGTTCAGGACATTCCAGAGTCGCTCAAAGGCATGGGAGCGGTGAGGGTCCAAGAGACTACCCCTCACTTGGCAGCCATTCGAACCCCCCCTTCCTCCTCTCCGCCCCTCTGCTTCTACTGACCTTCTGCTCCTCACCATCACCTCCTTGCCTCTCTCTTCCACACACCTCCTGTCTTCCTCGTCAGACTCCTCCGCGACTCGCCTTCTCTCCCCATCTCCTTTCCAACCCTGACGGAATCTATGTCTTCTCCTTCACGTCCCTCCTAGCACATCCTACCTACCTTCTCCTCAGCCCAGACCCGCCCCCCTTCCGCCCAGCTTCTCCTTCTCCTCCCCTTTCCCCTCACCCTGCTCCCTTCCTGCCCAACTCACCTCCTCTCTTCAGCTCTGGCTCTCCTCCCTCGCCCTCGCCCACCTCACCCGTCCGATCTTGGCCTTCGCTAGCAGGAAGCCGCAACCCCTCCTCCAGCCCTCCCGAGCGGCTCATCCTCCTCCTCGCAGGCTGCGGCAGGTCAAGACAGAGATCGGCTTCCACGGGAGCATCATTGGTGTTCATGTTCGACACGGAGATTCTTGCTTCGACGACAACAGAAAGTGAGGCTACAAGAACAGATCTGTCCTCCTATCTGCCCTCCTGCCTCACGACTTTCTCCTCCTCCCTGCTCACTTTCAGCGTTTCTTCTGTTGTCCATACCCCTTGGACCTCCCGTCTGCTGTTCTGTTCCTACACGTTTGCTTCCGTTTACCTCTCTAACTCTTCGTCTTTTTATTCTCCTCCCCCTCCCCTTTCTCCTCCCCCCCCCCCCTCCCCCTCCTCGTTTTTTTCCTGTCCTCCTCCTTCTTCTCTATCTCCTCAGAGGCTGCCTACCGTTCCATCGCTATCTCGAGGGGATCCAACACCTCAGACGCAAGTAGCCGCTCCCATATAGCTTCTCCTCCTCTCAGTCCTCCTCTCAGGTATAATATCTCAAAGGTCTTCATCGCATCCGATGATCCTCAGGTCCGTCCTTCCTCCTCGTGCTTCCGTTCTGAACCTCTTCTCTTCCCTTCCCTTCCCTTCCCTTCCCTGACCCTTCTCTCCTCCTTTTCCGACCTCTTCCCCACCTTGGTCCTCCTGTTCCTGCTCCTGTTGCTGCTCCTGCTGCTGCTCCTGTTGCTGCCCCTGCTCCTGTTGCTGTTGCTGCCCCTGCTCCTGTTGCTGCTCCTGCCCCTGCTCCTGTTGCTGCTCCTGTTGCTGCTCCTGTTGCTGCTCCTGCTCCTGCTCCTGCTCCTGCTCCTGCTCCTGCTCCTGCTCCTGCTCCTGCTCCTGTTGCTGCTCCTGTTGCTGCTCCTGTTGCTGCTCCTGCTCCTGCTCCTGCTCCTGCTCCTGCTCCTGATCCTGCTCCTGCTCCTGCTCCTGTTGCTGCCCCTGCCCCTGCCCCTGCCCCTGCTCCTGCTCCTGCCCCTGCTCCTGTTGCTGCTCCTGTTGCTGCTCCTGCTCCTGTTGCTGCTCCTGCTCCTGCTCCTGCTCCTGCTCCTGTTGCTGCCCCTGCTCCTGCTCCTGTTGCTGCTCCTGCTCCTGCTTCTCCTCCTCTCCCAGGTGATCGACGAAGCTCGACAGCAGCTGCTCCAGGAGCGGGTTCAGCTCATATCTCAAGTTCCAACCTCACCTCGGAGTTCTCACCTTGACTTGCTTCCAGCCCTTCGACAGATCACAGCTGGACTCCGAGCTGAGAATTGAGCATCGAGTCCGCCACGGGCTTGTCTCTGCGCTTCCCCCCCTTGCTCCTTCCTCACTCCCTCGCCTCCTGCAGGTCGATCGCCGCATGGCGGTGGAGTCAGCCCTCATCGACCTCCTCCTGCTCCAGTCCTGCGACTGTTTCATCCTCACCCTCCGGAGGTCACGACTGACCTCTTGTCTTCGTTCTCGTCCTCGTCCTTGTCTTTTCCACTTCCACTTCCACTTCCTCGTCCTCTGCCCTGCCCGTGCTATAGTCCCCGTTTCCTTCCCGTATTGGTTCTTGTTACCTTGTTGCCATCTTCGTCCTCGCTCAACGGCTCTTGCTCGTCTCCTCCACTGCCACCATCTCCTCGCCCTCCCCCTTTTCCATATGACTTCCCAGCAGTCACTTCGGAGCAGCAGCGCTTCAGCTGGCTCTTGCTGCTCGGGGGTGAAGTTTGAGCGAAAGGAGGAGGAGGAGGAGGAGGAGGAGGAGGAGGAGGAGGAGGAGGAGGAGGAGGAGGAGGAGGAGGAGGAGGAGGAGGAGGAGGAGGAGGAGGATGCAGTTGTTGATCCAGCTCTCTCAGATATCTGCCTCCGTACATCTCTCTCGACGGTCCTCTCTTTCCTATCCATGACGGGAAGCATGAGCCTTACGTGGGTGCATATGATGGCGCTAGCGGTTGATGAGGGCTATGGCACTGACAATCACAATGACAATGATGATGATGATGATGATGATGACGATGATGACGATGACGATGATGATGATGATGATGATGATGAGGACGATGACGATGATGATGATGATGATGAGGACGATGATGGTTTGATCACCAGTTGTAGTTGCTTCCCTCCCATAACTTGAACACCTCAGGTTCCAAACGTGCATCATCGCGAATGGGTATCTGAGCATTATGGTCAGGGAGAGTTTAAGGAGAGGAACTGGTTGGAAAGATATTTTTGAGAACATACAACCCCACTTTCCTTGCCTACCACCTTGATTCCATTTCTTATACTCTGCGCAAAGAAATCACACCAAAGGCTGTACAAACTGTCGACCGCTCCAGCTCTCTTGTGGCGCAACCTGCGAAACAGAGGAATAGCTGTAAACATGTTCCCTGCAGAGAGAGCTCCCTCCTCTCTTCAACCTTGGAACTTTTACCTTAATTATCGTTGCACTTTGTTTCAAGGTTCGGATTGGAACTTCGACCCCTCAAGTATCTGTCAAGTTGAAAAAGAATGGATGACAGGTGACCGTTTCTATCCATCTTTCGGGTGAGCATGACATCAACAAAGATGTCATTACTCGTGTCGTGTCGTGTCGTGTCGTGTCGTGTCATGTCTTTCCACACTGCCTGATCTGACTCTCTTTTGCACTTTCCCACCTCTTGTCCGGTCATCTTCAATGTCAACACGTTCTCTTTAGTTCATCCAGGATCTTTCTCCTTCTCCTTCTCCTTCTCCTTCTCCTTCTCCTTCTCCTTCCCAGCTGGTTGACAATACTCGCTGCTCCAGACGCTGCCACTGTTTGACAGCCTCTCCCCAGTCTCCCCACTGCCACGAGCATCGTGCCCCTGCTCCCCCCCCCTCCTCCCATCCTCGATCATCTTCCTTCCACTTTCACTGGTTCATGTCTATGATAAGTTTTGGATCTAACTTTATTGCATTACATCCTCTCTATGACCTCTTCAACACGTTTCATCCTACTCCCCGTCCACCTTTCCCTGGGCGCCTATGGAGGCGCAGACTTGAGATCGCATTCCCTCCCTTCTTTCATCTCTCACTGAGAGAGGCTCCTCGTCCTTCCTCTCTTCTTTCCTCTGCAGTCTCTCACTTCTAACGTGTTCTCATCCTCCTCGCTGCAGATTGTCGTCTTCTCAACCCTGCTCCGTCAAAGCTCACGTCCTTCAGCGAGGTCCTCTCGTCGAGACATCCTCTTCTCTTGCTCGCAATAGCCTTGCAAGCATGAGAGTCTCGTCGCTCCTCGACGTGCCATGCTCTCTCCCTCTCTCCCTCTCTCTACTTTCACTCCAACGCCCCATTCGTGTGTCGACACCACCAGCCATTTAGCACATGGCGCTTTGTAAGGTCGAAGGGGGTGGGTTAGGGAATGCTGATGCAACCCCTGGTTTCGACTGCTTTTTGATGGGTGGTATTCAGTATGGGTAGGTAGGTCCTATCAGAAAAGCAAACGGTCGCATCCAAGAAACCACCCTACCCCCTCAAATCACCATATTAGCACCCATGTACATACATTTTCTCTACGCCGTCTCCTTGTTGATTACACTACCCCACTCACCATTCGCCAGGATGATCTTTCTAGTACCCCTACCTTTTCCTACCAAATTCTCTAACTTTCCCTGGTAGTATATGTACCCCAGCCTTCACCACCCCCCCTGTATGGATTGCTGATTGAACATGTCAGTGTCATCTACACCGACAAACACGGGGGTTGAGAAACAAAACGAGAGCGGCACAGGAGCGAGAGAGAATGCAGGAGGGAGGAATGGAGAGAATGAAGGAAGATCGAAGTCGATTAGTGTGAGAGCATATACCTGACCCTGATACTCTCGTCAAGTTGATAAACACTTGCGACAAAAATGCTGAATCCTTGACTGAAAAAGTTGATCGATGTATCTATTTAGTCTTAACACACTCTCTGCTTCCCGTACTGCAGGACTTGATTGTGTACACCTCAATGTTTCCAATACTCAGCGTTAAGACGAGGATATGAACGAGGATGGGGATATGAGCAATGATTTGAACGAAGATTTGAATGAGGATTACGAGCTGATATTAGTGCTTGAATAAGCTTCTTTATCATGAATCCCTAGGGTATTGTGGCCTTAAGTCTCATCTTGAACTACATTCACTCATTCGCCGTACACCCTCTTTATGCTTGCTTCAGATTCGTGTCCTTCACTGCTCCCAGCCCACCCCCACAAGGTCCTCATCCCAACCAGTGCAATCATCTTCGTTGTTCGATACCTAGGTTGAGACATCTAGCAGAGCCCTACTTGTTCCCAGGCGATGGCTCAAGCTGACTTTGCTCCCATATCGCTGCTGTTTTGATGACCTGATGTGTATTCCTGTTCAGATTTCACCTCCAAAGTCCATGCACACTTGTGTTCTTTGATGAGAACGTTTGGCTTTGACTCATACACGTTCATCACTTTCCATCTTCTTCTCAAGAACTCAAACTCTTGTGTGTGGTTGTTGCAGTGATACTTTGTCTATGGTGCAATTCCTTTATTCCACTCGTCAAGTACTCGATCAATTACATTTCAGAATCCTGTGTTTCAACCTATCTGTCATCTATCCCCACTTCTGTAGGTTCCTTGTTCTTTCTCTGCAACACTGATAGGCCTATCAATGGCTTTCTCCTTGACATGGAATGAATTGCGATGTGGGAATTCCCCGTTTTGGTTGGTTGTGCTGTATATCCAGTTTTCCGCTCCTTTCACATCATGTAATGCTTCTCTTGCCTGTGCACGACCTGACGCGGGACGGCTTTGTGCCACTGATGTATGATATTTACGTGCAAACAAGTCAACAGGAGGTTGTCCCACGTAAAGAACTTTTCGTGGTCATCGCGGCCTTTCCTTTTCTGCTCGGCTCATGTGCATCATTGTAGAGCCATAGGCATCTTTAAAATAGCATTCTCATGCTATGATTCTAGAATCATCTTTAATCAGTACAGTTTGTTGGAGCATGTTGTGTACAAGTCGAAGAAACTGACGATCTAGCCTCAACTCCCAGACTCACTCAGAGCCACTGCTCCTTCGTGCAGAAAGGCTACCATCATCTTGCCTTATACTTGATTGCTTGCTCGCTATGAATGTTTACATGTTGCGCAAGTCTTTTGTTCTATCTCGCTCGACTTATGTGCGTCTACCCTGTCATTTCGTTTCTTTGCCGCCATAATCCAAGATGAGCCGTGACAGTACTCTGTGGCATGGCGCCCCCACCCCCACCCCCACCCCCTTGATGCATAGACATTTGCCCGGCATACAGCAGGTTCAAATTGCTTTCCTTTTTTTGTTCTTTTTTTTGTTTTTTTGTTCATGTGTAGTAAATAAGAGAATTGAGAGATGCGACCACGGGTGTAATACCATTAAAGAGGAGGGGTACCTAACAGCTGCAGGGATCGTGAGCGAAAATGCATCGATTGGATTTTTTGAGAGTCATGGACCCGAGATATTTTTTTTTCACACAGCGCAAGTTGCCCATTGAAAGACGGGGTACTTTACGGATTCTTAGGGGGTAGTGCACCATGTGCACACACTGTGATACCCTCTGCACACAACTGATCACCCACCATAATGTCAGCCCCTAGTACCAACCCTGCAACCTCGAAACATCCCCTGCTCAAAAGAATTCTCCTCGACTGCTCTAGGTCTGAAAACGATCAAGAGCATCCCTCTGAAATTCATCGTAGCCCTGACCCACGGGGGGACAGCCCTGCGACCCTGTTGTGAATCGAGCACGTATACCACCCAGACACAATGGACCCCTCGACCCCGCTCCCCTTTCTTTTTTTGGGACAAAGATTGGAAGGTCAAGATAATAACCTTCTGCTAAAAGTATTATACAATCATATATCTTTTGTATCCTTTATAAATAACTAATTCTTTTAAAGCCCATCATCGACGAATAATTATATATATTTAGCCTACTTGCCTTCCAGAACCTTCTGTGGTATAAAAACACCGGTTGTCCCACCGTCCACCCTACCCACCTTTCAAGTCCCTCTAGTCATTCGCCACCTTGACCTTCTCGCTCCGACCACCAACCCCACCCCCCCTCCTTAACCTTCCTACCCACCTGATTTCCACAGGTCGGCTAGCAAAAGTCACTGTAACTGGACAATAAAAGAGCCACCCAGGGCTACCAATGGACCCCTACCCCCAGACACGGAGACTTGACCCCATTTTTCAATCACCTACCCCTATCTCCCTGTGAGGGGGTAATGATTTACCACACAACGAGACGATGCGATCTTTCATATCTTCAGTTGAATCTCGAGATGGGGTACTTAGACTGTCCCAGAGGTCCTAGGCCTTGTACCAAGAGGTGCTATGTACTACTACCTTCCTAGCACCCTGTAGAATGAGACCAGGCTAGTCCTAGGTCCTACCGTGTGTCGAGCAGTCTACGCCGCGTCGGCCTCTGCAATGGGTGTTGTTATGTCGGGGTGAATGGGCGACCAGGACAATGCATGGGAGAGGGAGGGCGAGGGGAGAGGGGCGGGGGGAAGCGAGGATAGGAAGGAGGGAATGAAATCCAGGGTGATTGAGAAAGATATGTCGCTCGATCGTGACGGCAAGATCTTGATTCCATGATTCGTAGGGGAGGGGAGGGAGCTTTCATGGTGAAATCTGTGACCCGTTCTGTAGTTTTCCATGTAATAGACTGCTTCACATGAGCACAAGCTCCTTTTTTTGACTTTTTGATCTGCAGGAATGATATCAAGATTTCTCCATTTCTTGTGATCAGGGGGCGATTACGAAAAAATGGCAGCTTGCACTCTGCCGTTCCACATTTTGTCGCAACAGCTGGTGAGCCCGAGAAGCTCGCTTGCCACGCTCATGCAGAAATTTCAGCGGAGGAGCTGAGGATGTTTATTCTTTGTGTCTGATCAAACTTGAAAGAGAGAGATGGAAGCCGGAGCTGGGGCAGGAGCCTTACTGGGGAACGGTCTCCTTCCCGAACAGGATCAGGATCCGGATGCAGCCGATCCAACACTAGGAAGGCGGAAGCGAAGGCATCAGGTCAGCAAGCTTGTGCTCTCCATGCGAACTGAGCTGCGACAGGTTTCCATTGCCTGCGTCGTGTGTGCCAAGGCAAAGGCAGCTTGCAACGACGCCCGTCCTTGCAAGCGATGCATCCGCCTAGGAAAGGAGGAGCAATGCATCGACAGCGCCGATGTTCGTGCGCAATGGTGGATACAGAAGTCGAGGGGAGACGTTGCACAGCTTCCAAGCTCAACAAAGAAGTCTCGTGCAGTTTGCTCTGCCCTCTACTTCCACGGTTCTTCGTTCCTTCAGTCCAGCCACTTCCAGCTACCCAAGAACGTCGCGTGCATGGCTTGCAACAAGGCGAAGGCGCGGTGCGATGGCTGCAGGCCTTGCTCACGATGTCGGGACAGAAAGATCGATTGCGTCAATCTTACGAAGCAACCGAGGGAGCAAGAGGACTCTGACATCCCGGCAGCAGTGCCTCCTGTGCAGGATGGGATGGAAGATGATTTCGAAGAAGCCACGGTTGGCAGTAAGGGGATGGACATCTTCGAGGAGATCGTGAATGCATCCCAAGGGCAGCAAGTTGGCATCATGGGAGAGTATCCGGACCCTTCGATTCACAACAGTAGGTTCCAGGTCAAGGAGGAGCCGGGGGAGGTACTGCGTTTTGCAAGGGAGGGCAGGGCGTTGCAGGGGCAGCACATGAGGATGAATCTTCCTTCCAGCAGCTCTGCGTTCCCGATGGACATCTTCTCCACCGACGAGCTCTCCTTCATGAGCCAGATGAACTATCGTGATGCCTTGGACAACAGAGTCCCTGATCCTGCTTTGGCCATGCTCCAGGAGTCGTCGTACAGGCCTCCTCCTCTGGCTCAGGAGCCCCTATATCAGCCTGTTCTGATCAACTCGCCTTCTCATGCTGATTCAACGTTTGAGCGTCAGGCTCCGTACTTGAGCTCTCGCCCAGCTGCTGCCAAGGCGCTCACTGCTGAAGTTGGCCAGCAGCCCTTGATGCAAGTTACGACGAGCAGAAGCAGATTTCAGTGGGAGCAGGAGCAGCAGATGCTGGAGCAAGGGATTGCTGCGAGCTCGGTGCGTCTGGGATATCGAGGAGGAATGGGAGGTGCTGACGGTTTATGCAGCAGCGAGGAATTTGCATTTCTGGCCGTGGAAATGTGAATGGGGGGGATCTTACGCAGGCATTTCGAGCTCCCGGAACAGATCGTCAGCGCTGATATGTGAGGGGAATAGATGGCCGTTTTTTATCTGAAAGATGTAGCAAAACAACAACAATAAATGTCAATGAAAGCGTAATCATCGTCTGAAAGCCTCGACGACGACGTTCAATGCTAGAAAGTTTGACATGTCCCAATACTGCATTCGCACCATTCTGTCCTTCCTATGCTTCTTTGATTGCAAGACTTGCCATCTGCATTGGAAGTTGCCAATGTTGGCACACCCTTCGCTCTCTTTGCACATCGCGTTACATCGCCACAAATATTGCAGAATTGCAGAAGAAGTTCATAGACAGACGAAGAAAAGGAGCAGAACAAGAAGAATGAACAAGAGAGAAAGAGACAAAGAGGGAAAGAGAGAAAGAGGGAAAGAGAGAAAGAGAGAAAGAGAGAAAGCTCTCTGTTTCTCCGTTCTTGAGTGTGATCAACTACTTATGTTCCGAGTCGTTCCTGTTCATTTTGAGCTTTCTCGATCTCTCCCCTTCCCCATCACCATCTTGGGAAACTACGTTCCTTTCTATAGTGCTCTCACTCTTTACCATCTTTCAAACAATTGCAACTGACAGATATTGATACGGCTACGTCTGTGCATAACTCTTCTCCAAACTTCCTTTTATCCATTTCACTTCCGCCAGCCTTGCTGGCCGTCCAGCCTCAGTCTAATGGTCTGGGATCCTTCCTGCCTTGTTACCTGCTTACTTGGATCATCTTTCACTGAAATCCTGTCTGTCTGTCTGTCTGTCTGTCTGTCTGTCTGTCTGTCTGTCTGTCTGTCTGTCTGTCTGTCTGTCTGTCTGTCTGTCTGTCTTGTCTCAATCAGCCTGCCGACTGGAACAAGGCATGCAGATATACACAAAGAATGATGACAGGGAGAGGGCAGACAGACAGTCACTTCGACTTGTTTTTATATAGCCTACCTGCGTTCATCTCATCCATCTGATCCATCTGATCCATCCATCCATCCATCCAACTAGATGATCAGTCACTTAGTAAGCTACTCTGCCAAACTGCTTTGCTTTCTTTTCTATTTCTCAGTTTTGTCTGTCAGTTCAGTGTGCTTGCGAACCTGCCTGCTTGCCTGCCTGCCTACCTTCCTGCATTTCAACACGTTTCTGTGTGTCTTTGATTTATTCAGTAGCTCTGGACTCGATGACTTGTTTCTGGCTGTAAGAAATACAGTTTTCTCACTTTCATCTTTGTCTGTATCTGGTTGCCTCACTCCTTTTCTGGCGATCTTTCAGTTTTGGACAACACACGTGCAATCATCAGTATTCGACTTGATTCTGTTCTGTATCAAACCTATGCCTGCCATCAAGTACTCTGAGCAAATTTACAATCAAGTTTTCTTGGTCATGCACCGGTGTGCTATATGTCTTACATCAAGTCCATACTCCATCTCCCTCCCTCATATTAGGTACTGACTATTCCCTCCCCTCCCCTTTCATCTCTCGCCTTTGACGCATGGCGCCACACGCCCTCCCTTGACTCCCCTCCGTTGACTTGGTCTCGTTCTAATCGAGATCCTTCTAGCTACTGCTTGCTCTCTTTGGCCCTCTTCCTCCTTCACCCAACTTCTTCCACTGCCCCTCCCCATTCCCCTTCTCCCGTCCTGCCGCCGACGTCTCTGCTGCTGCTGCTGCTGCTGCTGCTGCTTCCACTACGACGACTCGGACATGTTCGCAGTCGCAGCTCCCTGTGAAAAAAGAAAATGTTGAAATGAAGTATTTTCGTGACAACAGAAGTGAAAAAAACTGAAAGAATTTGTTTTCACTCTCAGTGTCTTTACACATAATCCAATCGTCGTTGAACTACGACGATTGGACCCTCACATACACCACCCCCCCTTTTGAGTGATATTATTGGGGTCCAATACCCCAAAACATTCCCCGAGCACGAAAAAAAACAAAAAACAAAGGAAAACGAAAAAAAAATAGCGTAGACGGTAATGCAGCGGTGAAATCTGCATGCGACGATAGCGAACGGTGGCGAAGGTGGGAAGCAGCATGGCAGTTGACAGAGATCAGCTACAGGAATGAATCTCTCCTCTGTCTGGACCCCTGCACTCGATCCTTCCGCTCCCCCTTGTCCTCCGTCGAATTTCAACTCCAACTGAATCAGTCATACCACACATTCTCTTATCCGACCCTCCTCTGCCCTGCCATGTGCCCCTTGCCTCAGTGTGGCATCATGTAAGCTCTCCCACCCGATGACTCACTGTCATTCTCGTGTGCCAAAATGGGTGACTGTGACTATCCTCTTTCCTGTTGTCGTCATGCGTGTGTAGGTCATGATGTTTGTTGGTCCCTCTCATTGTGCTTCCTCGTGTTTGTCCTTGTCTTTTGCCTTTCTGACTACCTTCTCTCGCTCCTTAGCTCCCCACCAGTAAACCCTCCTTCCTCTCCCTCTCCCTCTCCCTCTCCCTCTCCCTCTCCCTCTCCCTCTCCCCATCCCCATCCCCATTCCCATCCCTTCGCTCTCCCTCTCCCTCTTTCTCTTCTTTCACATTGTTCATGAGATCATTTTTCCCTGTTGCTGTAAACTGCCTACCATCTTGATCTTCTTCCAGCTGACTCGTCTACTGCCATTGTCCCAAGGGCTTGACTGGATGATGACGGGGGGCATACCACTCAGGGAGGAAAAGTAATACCACGTAGGGAGAGAAGTTATAGCATCTAGAAGGAGGAATGGAGGCAGTTGGGTGGTGGTGGCGGTGGGGAGGGAGAGGGGGGGCAATGGTCGCAAGTAGAAGGAGCTTTTGACCGCAGTTGACTATCAACAACCCTGCCCCTCCGTCTCTGCTCAACTTTCTTGCTTTGCGAATTTGTTCGTTTTCTTGTCGTGAAAGAACTTCCTGTAAACCCCTATGGCTCCCTCCTGCCTCCTCTTCCCACCTCCTCCCTCCACCTCGTTGATCTCCCTGACTCGTTGCCCTCCCTCGCTCTGTTTTCTCCTATGACAACGTCCGTCGTCCCCCTGCCTTTCCTTTTATCAAACTCTCCCTCTATCTAAACTCCCGCTCTCTCCCTCCCCTCATTTCTTCTCCATGTTTCTCCCTCTTGACTTCCCCCTCCCTCTTTCCCTTCTTTCCTTCTCTTCCCCTCTCTTCCTCTCCTCTCCTCTCCTCTCCTCTCCTCTCCTCTCCTCTCCTCCCGCCTCCTCTCCTCCCGTCTCCTCTCCTCTTCTATTTCATCCTATCCTATCCTCCCGTCTCCTCTCCTCTCCTCCCGTCTCCTCTGCCCTTCTATTTCATCCTCTCCTCTCCTCATGTTCATTCTCTCCTCCCATCTTCTCTCCTCTCCTTACGATTTCTCTGCTCAGCTCTTGTCCTGCTTGTCCTGCTCTGCTCTGCTTTTGTTCTGCTCTGCTTTTCTCTCTTCCTCCCTCCCATCTCTCCGCACCTCCGTTGCTGGCTCTCCTTCACTTCGTCTCCTCACTTCCATCCTCCCCTCTCCTCGCTATCCCCAAGGGAGGAGGGGAGACAACGATGTCTGTTCGCCCTCGTGTGCGTCCTTACGATGTCCTCGATATTCTCACCTCCACCTCCACCTCCTCCTCCTCCATATGCCACTGAGAGCGTTTCAGATACTTCCCGATCTCGTTCCCATAAACTTGCTGCTCTCCTCTCATACCTGTCAACAAGTTCCCCCACATCCTCAGCACCATGTTGGCTGCTTCTCCGCCCTTCCTCTCCTCTGGCTGTTGTGTGAACTTTCAACGGCGATCTTTGTTAGTATCCCCTGAACTTTTGCCTTCCTTCTCTCCCTCGGCAGTTGAGCGAACCAGCAACTTTGCTAAACAAGCTCATGAAAGAAGATACAGCTTCTTTTACTTTACTCAAGTGGAAAAGACAAACAGAAGCAAGAAGACTTTGTATCTCTCAACTCCCCATGGGCTCTTTCGTGAAACAGGTTCTTCAAGTTTCTGCTTCGCAGTTCCCACTGCTACTCAAAATCCCAAAGGAATTGTTTTCAGAAACAACAATTTTCGAAGGATGGGAGCTTGAGAATTTGAGATCTCCACGCTGATTCTATTGTCAACGGATACGAATATACCAAAATATACAGGTTCTACATCTCATCTCATCTCATCTCATCTATCTCATCTCATCTCATCTCATCGCGGCTCGTCCCGCCTTCTCTCGCCTCGGTTATAGCATCACATAATATCATCAGTCTGCTTGTTCCGTCCACCAGCAGTACGTCAAGGCCTTCGACTAGCTTTCTTTCTTGCAGTTTTGAGATCATGGTCGCTCCTGCCTGCGTGCGGCTGATCCCCTCCCACCACATACCCTCGGTCGATAGTGCTCGATACTGGAGGCTGAAAGCTTTCAGCCTGATTTTCTGCAACTGGTCGTTGAGTACACTGATTAGTTGATCCTGGTTGGCCTTCAGGTCATCAATCTGTTTGCTCCTGCCTGACGTGAGCTCTTCTCTCTGCTTGTTCTGATTGCTCGTCGTACTTGAGCTCCTCTACCGCCTGGTTTAATCGCGCCTTCTCCACATCTTGACCTGCTGGTCTTGTCAGGGCCCCCCTCCAGACCGACGTCAGTAACACTCACTGGTAGAGAATCGGAAGGAGGACACGCTGAGCTGGACCTGAATAGGGGGTGAGAGGAGCAGGAGCAGGAGCAGAAGCAGAAGCAGGAGCAGGAGCAGGAGCAGGAGCAGGATCAGGATCAGGAGCAGGAGCAGGATCAGGATCAGGAGCAGGAGCAGGATCAGGAGCAGGAGCAGGAGCAGGAGCAGGAGGGAACATGGATCAAGGAGGACGAAGAGAAGGAAAGAATCCAACGAGAGGAAGGGGGAGTAGCTCTATCGTTCACTCACCACATGCTTTGCCTTGCAGAGCTCGATGGATTTGATCTGCGAGATGGTAAGGAGGGCAAGGCGGCAAAGATTAGTTATGACAAGGAGACGAAACGAGACCGGGAGGGGTGAGGGAAGAAGCAGGGGACAGGGACAAGGAGGACGAAGAAGATGAAGAGGGAAGGGGAGGGAAGAGGGAGGGAGCCGACAAGGTCGAGAGAAGGGAGAAGAGGAAAACAAGGGAGAGGCGGACGAGGAAAACGGGAAGAGGAGCAGGAGAAGGAGCAGGAGCAGGAGCAGGAGCAGGAGTACCATCCACACAGCGAGAGGGAGTAGAGGTATCATCCATCCGATGCAAATAGCCCAGGGAACGGAAGTGATGGGATCGCTGATGTAGTTTCTGCAGGCAGCAGGTTGAGTGCAGAAGGATGAGGAGAAAGAGATGGAGAAAAGGAGCACAAGGGAACAGGTTGAGTGACGTGAATGCAGACAAGACAAGTGATGGAGAGAAGCACGTGAATGAGGGAAAGAAAGAGAACAAGTTGAGGAGGAGGAGAGTGTGACAAGATGAGCTAAAGAGCACTAGAATCAGCAGGAGGGAGAACGAGCAGGTGGTGGTACTGGAGGAGGAGGAGGAGAAGGAGGAGGAAGCTACCTGACTCCTGCCACGAGGAGGACGAAGGTGGTGACAGGACCGACATACTTCCACAAGAAGCCCAGCAGGGACTTGGGGAACCAGGCGATCCTCCTATGGAGGAGCAGGCGAACATTGGGCATCCCGAAGATCCAGGCGACAAGGACGAACTCTGCTGGGGGTCAGCTGGGGAGGACAAGGAGGTCAAAGTTCACCGCAGAAGCCGATGAGGGTGAGGAGGAAGTTGGAGATGGAGCCGTCGACCAGGTCGACCCACAGCGATCCCGATCTCCTGCAGAAGAGAAGGCCGAGTAGGAAGGATAGAACGCTGACGATGCAGGGCAGGAACCAGGTCTTCTTCATGATCAGCCGGCCCAGCCCCGAGCACGCTCCTCCCCGCTGGATCATCTCCCTGCACTGATCGCGGAGGATAGAGACCGAAACTTCGACGATGGTGGTGGCTGAAGTGATTCCGAGGAGGAGGAGCATGATGAAAAAGAGAGAGTTGAAGACTTTGGGCGAGGGCATGAGCGACAATGCCTGATGGTCAGGTCAAGAAATGGAAGGAGGAAGACGAAAGAGGAGAAGGGTACAGATCATGATGAGGCGAAGGAGGAAGGGCAAGGGCAAAAACGTGGACATGAACATGGACAAGCAGCAGCAGCAGCAGCAGCAGCAGCAGCAGCAGAAGGTTAAGGTTGTGGAGGAGAACAGCTTACCTCAGGGATGGTCTCGAAGACAAGGGAAGGAGATCCTGCCACCACGTCCTCGACCGCGACCCCCTTCTTGTGCGCCATGTAGCCAAGGATGGAGAAGACACAGAAGCCGGAGAAGAACTCAGTCGCGCAGTTGGTAAAGGCAATCACAGCTGCGTTGGAGGGGATGTGGAAGTCTGACGATCAAAAGTCAGAGATTCTTATCTTCAATGCTCCTCCCCGAACTCTCCCCTCCTGCCTCCCGCCTGCCGCCTCCACCAACTTTCCTTTCTTCTCTCTTCGCTCATTCTTCTCCCTCCTACCATCTCCCTCATCCAGTTTCATCCTTACTTTTCCCCCTGCTCCGCCACAAGCTCTCACTTCCCATCCCCTCCCCTCCCTCGCCCTCCCCGTCCTTCGTCCTCACGTGGCGGGTTGTAGGAGGCGTAGGTGATGAGGATTCCCTCCGCAAGCCCGAAGGTGAAGAAGATGTGGGACGCCGCGTTGATCCAGACGTCGATGGCCGTCTGGACTTCTCCCGTCTCCGGGTTAACGCGATCGTAGAAAAGTCGCTCCATGTCCGGCTGGAGGTAGAACCTGCGTTCCTTGTCACTGACTCTCCTCCTCCTCAGCTCCTCCTCCTCCTCCTCCTCTTCCTCCTCCTCCTCCTAGTACTACTACTACTACTACCCTCTCACCGGATCCCATCGCTGGCTCCTTCCAGGGTGACCCCGCGGAAGAAGATGACAACGAGGACAATGTAGGGCAGCGGGATGGAGAGGTACACTGACCACTTGAGCGTCTTGGTGCCGTAGAAAACCATGACGAGCACCACCAGCCATATCACTAGAAGCGACGTGACATTCTCGTCTATGATTCTCCCCTGCTGGTGGAATCCAGTCTCGTGGCATCTGAGCCCGAACCTCCTCCTCATCTCATCTGCCTGCGTGTAGTCCAGGATGTCCGTCTGATGCAGCCTCGACTGGTTCACCAGGAGACTGAGCGGATAAACCTCCTCGTGCCAAGAACGCGCTTCCCCTACCTTACTCCAGTCTACCGTTCCGTTCCTCTGCCAGCACACGTACGCGTTGTGCAGGATCTCCGACTGGAAGTATTCTGTCCCGCTCCCTCCGGCCCAGGGGATGGGCCCAGCGCTCATGCCAGCGCCGAGGTACCGCAGACTCCATGCGAGCACCACACAGTAATAGATACAGATCCCTTGGTTTGCAACGAAGCTGAGCCAGCCCAGCCCCTTCCACCTCCTCGACAGGTCTCGGAAGCATCCGAGGGAGCTCTTGCCGATCCCTTGCCCCAGGGAGGACTCGAGGATCCAGAGAGGGATGCCGAGGGCAAAGAGGGATAGGAAGTAAGGGATGAGGAATGTTGCCCCGCCGTTCCTGTAGCAGAGGAACGGGAACCTCCACACGTTGCCGATGCCGACAGCTCCTCCCACGGACGCGATGAGGTACGTCAGCCGGGAGGACCACATCTGCGTCTCGTGCTTGGCCGAGTTGAAGTCTTCGTCCTCCTCGAAGATCGCAACGAGGTTCGGCGAGGGGTTCGCCGGGAACCACCCCGAATGGTCTGTGACGGAACGGCTGGGGTGGTCGATCTCAATGCTCGTATCCCTTCCATGCTCCGTGTCAAGGAAGACATCCTCCATAGAATCGTCTTGCATCATCTCATTCCTGCTCTCCGTGTTGCTCTCTTTGGTTCTCTTGCCCTGCCCGGCCGTCGACTCCACCGTCATTGTTGCTCACTTGTGACTCCAGCCGGCCTACTTGTTGAGTTCAGAGGATACCTCACCAATACATGGACGTTGTCGAGAGCAAGAGAGCGACGGAGAACTGAAAGACAGAAATCAATGACCGCCAAGCGTTCTGCCGAGGAAGATGGAAGTGCAGGAACATTTCTGGATCCTTCTAGAACCTTTTTAGGTGTTGAGGGAGGTGAGGAAAGGAGGAGAGAGGGTGAAAACGCTAAAGTAAGGGAGAGAACGGCAAAGAGAGTGAGAAGATAAATGAAGAAACGATCTTAGAGGAAGCAAAAGGAAAGAGATGAGAAAAGGTCCGCAAGTGAACCTCTGCAAGATAAAAGGGGAGTGAGGATCAGCTGCTAACACATCAGAAGAGCAAGAAGGAGACGAAGCAGGATGAGGAAGAAATGGCAAGGAGAAAGTCTTGAGAGGAGGAGGAAGCGGAGAGGACATGGAAGCGTGGTGGTGAATGTGCTGAACGAACAGGTTAGTAGCGGCTGCATTGTTCATCGCATCGAGGTACTTCGACGGTGGGTACACATGTGGAGTAGGTACGAATTTGATAGGTGGGTAGTTTTACTACCCCTTTCTTTGTACGAATAGATACCGGTGCAGAATTCAAAAGTGAGGCATAGTACCCCTGTATCTATGTTACATGGGGTTAAGGATACCACGGGTGGTATCAAATCACGGAAATGTAAGGGTGGTAATTTGTTTACAAAATGGAAGGAGAGGAGGGGTGGAGAAATGGGGGAGGTGTCATGTTATCATGAGGGGTAGGGTACCTGATTTGGAGGTAAAGAAGAACATAAAGGGTGGGGTAGTTTCAATGAACTCGAAAGGGTGGGGTAGTACTAAAGAGTTGATCATGGAGGGTGGCGTTGAGGGAGTATCAGGGGTGGGTGTATCAGTGTAAACTGAGTTAAGAAAGGGGGTAGTATCTGGTCATTCAAAGGGTACCTTGGACACCCCTCCTTTCATTTTCTGTTCTTCGATTTGAATGAGGGTGGGTATTCAAACCATACACTCGCACAACAATACAAAACGTTGCGTTTTAGTGCTGCTACTAGTAACACCCTACCCCATTCATATCCTTGTAAAAATCTCGCATAAGAGGGTGGGGGTGGACAAAAAGTATGAGGGGTACCACCCTACCCAGACAAAGTTTTGAACAAAACCAGGGGTTCTTTTAAGCTTTTCAAACGAGAACATGTGGGTGGGGTAACTCGGATTGTCGTAGAGGGGTCCGGGGGGTCCTGCGAGTAAATCCTAAACTTTAGTTCTCTTAAGTTTCCCGCTGAAAGAGTTTCAAAGTTTCGGCGGAAACTTTCAAACTTACGAGCCTGTGGCCGCCATGGCCTGGCGTGCGAGCAGGAGGATGAGAGAGACGGAGGAGGCGTGCGTTGTCAAGATGCAGCGGATGATCAGAGAGGAAGGAGGCAAGGGAGGAAGGGAAGTCCTCTCCCTCGCTCAAGGAATCGTGCACTGGAAGCCTCCCCCCTCCGCCTGCGAAGCAGCGTGAGTCGATAAGACACTTTCGTGGACCCTCCGTCCCTGCGCGAGGGAGGAGGTGCTCGAGCCATGGGAGTGACTATGTGATGAACAGAATGCGGGGTATAGCCGAGGAGGACACTCATCGCTATGGACCTGACGGAGGGATCAACGGGCTCGTCGATTTGATGAGAGACAAGATACGGAATGAGAACCACCTTGTAAGCTCGTCGGTGATGATCACGGCGGGGTCGAATCAGGTCAGAATGAGGAGGAGTGAGGAGGAGGAGTGAGGAGGAGGAGCGGGGAGGAGGAGGAGATAAGGAAAGGACTGTAGACAACAGTATTACAGCGGAGGGCAGCTGTATGGTCCATGAGAGGTTGATGGGTAGAGGAGGAAGCGAGGGCAGACATTGAACTATGCAGAGGAGCAACGATCAGAGGAGAGCGTGTGCAATCGATGAATACGATGTGGGATGACACTGACATAAGCCCGAGGAGGAGGGAGGGGGAGGGGGGGGGGGGAGGGAGGCTGAATGTGTATGTCGCAGGCGTACATGAACGTCGTGCTAACGCTGCTGGATGAAGGAGACACATCATTGCTGCTGATCCCATACTACTTCAACCACTTGATGGCGCTGCAGATGACAGGGGCAAGGATCGAGCTCGCTCCTGTTAGTCTGCTGCTGTCTGCTGCGTCCTTGTTGCCACCTACCCACATGAATTTCTCCGTTATTAGCACTTCCAATCTCTGTCTCCTCCTCGCTCTCCATCGCTACCTGTGTCAGCATCTCAGTTGTCTCCAACTCTTTTCTGATTGTTCTCCTGCTGGTTATCTCCATCACTTGACATTGATAATGTTGCTTGGAATCTTTCCTCATTGTACCTTCAATCTCATCCCATCTTATCTCTTCTCTTCTCTTCTCTTCTCTTCTCTTCTCTTCTCTTCTCACCACTTCCCGCAGACAACTAAAACTTTGCAACCTGATCTTGATTGGTTGAGACAAAGACTAGGGGACGTAGACAAACCAAAAGTGAAGGTTACCTACTCTCTTTCTCCTCCTCCTCCTCCTCCTCCTCCTCCTCCTCCTCCTCCTCCTG